>NC_034014.1:26869204-27124332 GCF_000346465.2 Prunus persica
TTTTTTTTTTTTTTTTCCCCCCCCCCCCCCCCCCCCCCCACACACACACACACACATACTCTCTCTCTCTCTCTGTGCGCGAAACCCCCCCTCTTCCCCCCTTGGTGCTACTGTTCACCGAACCAGAAACCACCACCCCGCCACCATTTTCGGCCACCTCGATCAACAGCACCGGTCCCATTAGCTCTGGCTCGAAGTCCCGAACCCGAACCACCAGTTTCCCAACCGGAAAACTCAAGAATCGTCGGCAGTATCGATTGGTTCAACCCGGAATTTTCCGTCGTTGCACCGCCATCTCCGCCTTCCATTTTCGGTGAAAAAGGTGGGGTTTCTCTCTCTTTTTATCTGTTCTAGCTGTCTATGGGTTAGGATTGGATCAATTTTTAGTTTGGGAAACCGAATTCGAAACCTAGGTTTTGGCTGGATTTCAAAGTGAAATTCTAGCCAATTACCGTCCGAATTAGACCTTCCCATAGTTGAATGAAATGATCCTTGCCTCGAGTAGTATCTAGGATAGGAAGGGTGAGCGGTGGTGTGGAGTTTTTCCTTGGTCGGAATTTACTCTACACACCCACGCGCTGCCGGCGCTTGTGGCGGCGCGTGGGCAAGGGTGGTGAAGCTACATTTTGTCCTAATGAGATCCTCAAGTTGTCACAAGTGCGTAGGACTTAGTATTGGAGCTACACATAACATTGGATGTTCCGGTGTGTGAGCTATGAAGTTTCATCCCCCGGTTGGACCGCTCATCCCTAGACGCAGGATAGCACCTGAAAATCCTGCGGACTAGTCAAAAATCCTCCGGTTGGATTGTTTTCCCGGTACCTAGGTAGTGTGATGGGTATATTGTATAGTTATATTTATATGTATATATATAGTTGTGAGTGTGAAGAAATTAGAGTCTATCAGTGGGTTGGTTGGAGCAGTAAAATTGTGGGAATGAGGTTTATGGATGGAGTGATTTGTGGTTTTAAAGAGTTTTCAATGAAATATGTTTTTGAGCTTTTGATTATGAAATGTGAATCTGCATGCTTTGGGCATTATTTTTATACGGTGGAGTTATTATGTTGTTTTAAATGCAAATCTTGTTTTTGTCTACTCACATGTTTTCTGTTTTGCGCCATCAAGATAGTAGTCGCTCCAGGAAGCCTGCAAGTGGTGTACGAGGCTCGAACTGTGAACTTCCGTAGATTAGGATTTGAGTAATTTCCTTATACTTAACTGTTGTTGTAAACTAAATTTGTTAGATGCTCTGTTATTGCCCATGTTAGATTTTACTTGTGAGGCCGGAGGCCATTTAGTATGTTTTGTTGTATGTTGGAAGCATGCTGCTGGTTGGGATTATATTATGTATATTATGCATGTTGAAATTTTGTTGGGTTTGTGCATTTTACAGGGGAGACTGCTAAATTTTTGGTAGAAAGTCTCAGTTTTTAGTAAATGGGCCCGACATCTGGGTGATGTCGGTAACAAAGACGGGGTCCGCTTCGGTTTCCGAAAAATTTCAGGGTGGGTCCTGTCAGCTTGGTATCAGAGCATTAGGTTCATTTTTCTTTGACTTTTGCACTTTTGTTACATTGTTGATATAATGATTTTATGGTTTCTTTGTGTAGAACCATGTCAACTCGCAGAGCTAGAACAAGGGGTCGGAGTCAGTGATGGGGGCCGAATCTGCCACCTCCATCTCCGTCACCACCTCCTTCACTACCAGTGCCTTTGCCTCCACCATCTCCACCTGCTGGAGATAATGCCTTGGATTTGAGAAATGTGCTTAGCCAGTTTACACACACTATGACCATGGCTTTGCGTGGGAGGCGGGGTACTGAAAGTTCAGAAACTAAAAGAGTTAAGGAACTTGGAGTAAGAGAGTTCATGGGTAGCACAGACCCAGCGGAAGCCGAGTCATGGATTACAGATGTGGAGAGAATCTTTGAGGTTTTGGAATGCCCATATGGGGATAGAGTCCACTTGGCCACTTTTTTGCTGAAGGGAAATGCATACCACTAGTGGAAAGCTGTGAAAAGAGGTTATGAGAATCCGGCTACCATAAACTGGGAAGAATTTCAGCAGGTCTTCTCAGAGCAATTTTATCCACCTTCCTACAGAAATGCAAAGAAGTCAGAGTTCCTATATCTGAAACAGGGGTCTATGTCGGTGGTAGAGTATTAATTTCAAAAAATTTAAAAACTAAATACTATTTATTAAGTAATATCATTTATGATGTTAATTAAAATATTTAATACTAATTATTCACTAGAGAAATAATAGTTAGAACATAATTACTAAAGAAAGTAATTAAATTAGGCTAAGATATTATTTATAATAAAAAAACAATTTATTGACCTAAACATACTTTCAAAAGCAATTTTTTTTTTTTAAAAACACCGAGTCTAGCCGCTTGGCTATACTCATTTAATATAAACCAGTCCAAATTGTTTGAGTTCAATTCTAAATTATACGCAGTAGCTGCTTTTGATATGTTGTGAAATTAAAGTTAAAATGCAATCGTAGAGAAACGGCTGCACTCAGATGGCCCCTTGTGTCAATCAGGAGGATAGGCTTCGACAATTCATCAGTTTCTTCAGATATTTTGAATCAGTATATATAGATGAGCTTGATTTCTTCAACCTCCCTCAGTACAAAATTGGCCTCCTTATTTGTTCTGGATCAACGATAAAGCTGAATGATTGTGAGTTTTCTGAGATATAATGAATGAAACCAATAGAATCAATGGACCAAAGTTTACATGATCTAAAGTAAAATGAAACCCCAAAAGCTCAATGTCGCTAGAGGACCAAAGTTGAAAAGTTTGTGCTGTTTCTTTCCAAGGAAGACATTGGTAAGAGCGGTATTTGACTCCGATGATGCCTTCACCAACTTCAAACCCTACAAGAGAGAGAAATATACACGTAAGACATTTAGCTCTCTAAATAGATCAACAAGCCACTGATAAGAGTTAGAGAAATATATAGGACATGAAGCCTCCTTAACTTGAAGTGCATCAATCCCCTTCACATTGAACTTTTGAAGTACTGCAACACTTGATTCGGTGGTCATTGGCTTCACTTCCAAATTATCCACTATCATGTAAATAACACCACCCTTGACATAGCCTGCCTTAATATTGCTGGAGGTTGCTCCAGTAGGAGCAGATGGAGAAACATAAGACACCGGGGTGGAAATGTTACATGATCTGCACTGTGGACAAGGGATTCCATAGCTCTCAGGAATACGGTTACTGCACCTCACACAAATGTAGAACAATTTAGAAAGATTCTAGTCATTGTTGGTCGGCAATGGCAATTGAAGGATATTGGCCGCAGAAATTGTTGTTTTGGGTTTGAGCAGGGTGTCCTTAAGATTGAGTGGCAAGTAGGAGTTGACACTAAGGCTTTCGGCACTCTGGTAAAGGTTGCCTAAGCAACCAACCATACCATCAGTTGAGAGGAGCCTAGTAACAGTTGCAACATGCAAAGACAGAAAACTGAAAAGGAAATCAACAACTTCCTTGCTTGCTTCAGCAAACAGAACTTTGTGGCTTTTTGGGTCAATCAGAAGCTTCAAACTCACGCTAGCGCTGTTGGTGGTAGCCATTGAGGGGATATTAAGGACAGACCTTCACCAAAAAAGTATCTTAATGAATTCAAAATTATTCAAAAATGGCAATGGTGAACGGATCAAGAAGGTAGAGGGTCACCTTGGACTCTGCATCATCAGTCGACCACAACGCAACTCTACATATACAAATCTGTCATTACCTATACACATAGGGAATATAATCTACAGATGAGTGAATATATGTGTTTATTTCCACTAAAAAACTGCAATCTTAAATAGGTTCGAAAAATCGGCCTAGGCGGCGCCTAGGCGCTTGGCAGGAGGACACCGCCGCAATTTCACCCTAATCCTTAGGGGTAAGCGCCAGGGAGTTCGGT
The DNA here is from genome assembly GCF_000346465.2 of Prunus persica. Taxonomy (NCBI): domain Eukaryota; kingdom Viridiplantae; phylum Streptophyta; class Magnoliopsida; order Rosales; family Rosaceae; genus Prunus; species Prunus persica. Next base: position 26,873,137 of record NC_034014.1, read on the forward strand.
GGCGCCTAGGCGGCTCTAGGCGGCCCTAGGCTGCTCTAGGCCGCCCTAGGCGGCCCTAGGCGGCTCTAGGAGCCCTAGGCGGCTCTAGGCGCCCTAGGCGGCTCTAGGCGCCCTAGGCGGCTCTAGTCGGGTCTGGGCGGGCGTTTTGCCGTTGAGGCGTGGACGAAGGGCGGTTGAAGCACGCAGGATCCGCTGCTTGTTAGGAAGAAAGACGGAGAGAGAGAGAGAGAGAGATCGAGACAGAAAGGAAGGAGAAGGCGACGCTGGGAAGAAGAAGATATCTGACCTAATTTTTAATATAACTAACCGGTTGGGTTTTGTAAAATGGCCTTAAACATTGTATTAAAATGGGCCTATTTTTTTAGTGTCAATCAGAAGCTTCAAACTCACGCTAGCGCTGTTAGTGGTAGCCATTGAGGGGATATTAAGGACAGAGAAGAAAGAGCATGTGCTTAAGCTTTCAAAGACCTACTTTATAAGCTTCATAAAAGAAGTATCCTAAATTCAAAAATGGCAATGGTGAATGGATCAAGAAGGTGGAGGATCACCTGGGAGACTCTACATCATCAGTCGACCACAAAGCAACACTACATATACAAATCTGTCGTTACCTATACATAGGTAATATAATCTACGGATGAGTGAATAAATATGTATTTATTTCCTCTAGTTGGCATTCATTAACTAAACCAACAGCCAGATTTACAATTCGTTTTGATTTGTATTTGCTTTTTCATATTAGTTGTATTGTATCTTCAGACTTCACTAGTTTAGAGGCCAAACACAGTGAAAAAGTCAACTAACAGCTCTATGGTAGCTTCAGCAAACAGAATTTTGTGGCTTTTTTACATGGACTAGGAGTTTCACCTTATTTTTGGTGATTGCCATTGATGGCGTCAAGAAGACTGATCCATAATTACATGGATGAGTTTATTCTTTGGAATGGATGATGAACTTCATAGATCAAGTAAGAGGAGAGAAATTTGATAGGTAAAGAGAGAGAAGATAATAGATCACTAGAACATGTAATTTTGTCACACGTTCGCATGAGTATGGATTAATCTGGTGTGAAAAATAGGAGGAGCAGTAATGCAAGGCATCAAAAAGCTTTTATAAGCTTCCAAACTGCCACTTCAGAAACAAAACTACATTTGTGTTTAGAAATTGAAGTAAGAATTTGCGTGACATGACAAGGGTTTGAGTTGCAAGGTGTCCGTGTTAGTCAAACATGCAAATGTTAACCGCCAACATGCAAAGACAGAAGAGTGAAAAGAAAATCAACAACCTATTTGCTTGCTTGTAACTCTTTGTGCAAAGAGGACACTGAAGGACGACATGCGTATAATATGTCTAAAAAGCCTAGAAAGACCTGTGTATAAGCTAAGACAAGCCTTAGAAACCATCAACAGCAATTCAAACTGAATCAATGGTACTAAAGCCTAAGATCCCAGGGCTAATGCCGCCAGGGAACCCGAGTGACATAGCAAAGTGTTGGTCATCACTTCAGAACGTTCCTGGGTGCGCATGCGAAATTTATACCTCAATATCTACTGGTAAATTTGTAGTAGGCCCTGCTTGTTGCAAGGTCTTCCAAAAATAGAATATTTTAACAGTATAGCCGGGCGGCTATACTCCAAAAATATAATATCTTACAAGTATAGCCGGGCGGACATACTAAAAATAGAATATCTTAAAAGTGTAGCCGCGCGACTATTCTCCAAAAAAGAATACCTTAGCGGCTATACTCGTATAGCAGCACGGCGCTACCCCAAAAATATAATATTGTACATGTATAGACATGCGGCTATACTTCAAAAATAGAATATCTTAAAAGTATAGACGCGCGACTATTCTCCAAAAGATAATAGCTTAAAAGTATACCCGCGCAGCGATACTTGATAAATATAATAGCTTATACGTATAGCCGCACGGCTCTACCCCAAAATTATAATATCGTACAAGTATAGACGCGCGGCCATACCCCAAAAATTAAATACCTTAAACGTATAGCCGCACGGCTATACAATGGGGCGTCCTCGGATTGCAGGCCTCACTGGAAACATTTGGAATTGAACACAACATTGGCCCAAACCTAATTGGACTATAAAGATTCATTTCATTTCATTATGAGCGATGTTCTATGCACCCATCAATCTACTTAGTGCACCCAAAATCTGAAAAAGAATATATCCAATTAGGTGGAGTCTGTTCAATGCCGGAATCACTCAATTGATTTTAGGATTGAATACATAAAAATCATCTTATTGCATGCAACAATTTGAGACACATTATGGGCTCAACTCAACACCTAATTGCTGTTACTGGTGTAAAAATACATAATAAACTGAAGATTTACAACATCGTAATCAATATAATGTTTGTAATAATCACTCAATAGATACACAATCCAATTCAGTACAATACTGAAATTCGATAACTCAGCCACAAATGAATCAAACTGGTGACACAAAATCTTTGAACTCTGCACATACAATACAATTCAGTGGTATGAACAAACCAAAACCCTTCAAGCCATGGATCCCATACTGTACATGATCATTGTATCCTCGTATAAGATTCTTAAAAAACAAAAAACCTCAAAACCAATCAATTAATCTCACCCAAGTAGTAGAGAAAATAGTGTTTTTTTTCAATGGTGTCTATGTTGTTGTAATGTATGTATATACAAACACAAAAATCATGTATAGTAAACAGAGGATGACTGCAATGAAAATTTGATCAGTAATTGAAACTGTGTTAGACTTTTTTCTCGAATTCGAAAGCAGTGGGACTTTGAATTGTATGGAAAAAGAGGCTTGGCTTCTAATGATGTCTGGGACAAAGATCATTTCCCCTGAAACACATTTAAACCCCTGCAGGCTCCAAATGAAAACAAACCCAAGTAATTAATTCAGCAGATGAAGAAGCTAAACCAATCAACCAGATGGAAGCTAGAGCTTAGCCGAATTACCTCAAGCTGATTTCCAACAGTGACAACTAGAGTCTCTGGCCCTGCATCAAAACACAGAGAGCCTCCCTCTCCCTCTGATCGGATGTTGAACTGGGAATGCTCAAGCGGAAGGTGAAGGCACAAAGCATGATGATCCTCACACTCACGCAAATTATTTCCATTAATGATCTCATTCTGCAAATAATTACTACTTGGGTTTTGCTCCATTGAATGATCTTGATGATTGTATCTGTATAGCCTAACTTTTCCCAGTTCACTTCTCATCTTCTTCTCAACTTGCTTCTCTGCATTTGCGAACAAAACTTCACTCACTTGATCTGCAATTGCTTCAACTTTGCTTGCAACCTTCTCCATACTTTTACTGCAAATGAATTAGGAGAATTAGTACTTCATTAAAAATTAAAACTTGGGTTAACTAACTGCAATAACCCGATAAATAAGATACAGAGTTTCGGGTGCTTAATTACCAAAAGACCTGATATTTTTCGTCCTCCGCCACTTTTTGGCCCGATTCACGAACCCATTTAATCTCCTCACGATTGCCAGTGCGCTCAATGAAACGTCGAGTGAGATTTCCGTCATTTCCGAAAACCGATTCGGCTTCCCGAACCACCGATCCCAACTCCTCGGCCGAAATCCCGTGATTGGTGATCCGAAACGCGCCGGATTCTCTGGCCGATACGAGAAGCCGGGCGATGGCGTCGCTGGAGAGCGATCGGAGATCGACTTCGGCGGGAACGGGATGGCGTGTGCCTGAGAAGTGAGGGTGAAGCTGAGGTGGCCATGCGAGGTCGGGGATTTGCAGGCACTTGTCGAGGAATTGCGTGAAGTTCTCGTTGGATGCAGAGCGCGATCCTTTGGCAGTCGGGATCGGTGAAGGCGGTGGCGCCCCCGACGTTAACCGGCTCCTCCCGCGCATGATAGCCATGGTGGAGCAGGATAACAGCTGACTGAATCAGAGTGGCGTGGTGGTGATCACTAATTCACTGGTGAGGTTGATCAGTTATCGTATGAAACATGAAAGGGTGGCAATTTGCTTGTTCTTTTTCCTTTTTCCTTAAAAAAACCTTTTTTTAATTTTAATTGATTGCATTGCACGTTCGAGTTGTTTGAGTTGTGAGTTGCGAGTTTGGTGGCATGGGACCCATGGGCCATGTCAGCGTTCGTGGTTGCTCATGGCCCACATTTTATGGCCCAAGCTAACTACAACACGAGTGATTAGTCCGTATGCGTGAAAGTAGTTATGAACTGCATTGTGTGATCTACTTGAATTATCAACTACGGATGTACTGTAAAATCCAATTACATCAACGGGTCAAAGTCACTAACATTATACTTACATAACCGATTGATGCAAAAAAGACCCCTAGTCATTTGGCGCCACGGATCAACACATGTCTTTCTTAACAAAATTTCAGAACTGAGTATAGCCGCCCGGCTATACTATTTAATTAAAAAATTAAAAACAAAAAAGGACCCTCCTAGTTGCATTGGTTTGTAGCTTATGGATATTAATTTGCAATATAACCAAAGTAGATATTAATCTTCCTCTATTTGATGTTTTAATATAATTTTTATACCATATGTTATTCTTATTCAATAATATTTGAGAATTATTTGTATAATACGTGAATTTGTGTGTTACTGAAAATTTTGTAAAAAGTACGGGAAAATTTTAATTTAAATAATTAACTAATTGGTTTATCTTTGAATTTCTGTCTATAACAAAAACTTTTGTAAAAAATACATGTATAAAACATTAGAAATACGTACGTACACGTACAATATGACTATTGTATGTTTGCTTTTTAAAGAAAACGTCAGGCGTGTATAGAACACGAATGTATTGTTGAAAAATACATATCTACATATATATATTATAAAAAGACTGCGTATAACCGTGCGGCTATACTATTTTTTAATTTAAAAAAGGCCCCCAGCCATTTGGAGCCACGTGTCAACACGTGTCTTTACAAAAATTCAAAGCTGCGTATAGCCGTGCGGCTATACTATTTTTTCATATAAAAAAGGCCCCCCAACCATTTGGAGCCACGTGTCAACACATGTCTTTTTTAAAAAATTTCAAAACTGAGTATAGCCGACCGGCTATACTAATTTTTAATATAAAAAAGGGCCCAACCATTTGCAGCCACGTGTCAACACATGGCTTCCTTAAAAAAATTTCAAAACTGAGTATAGCCGTTCGGCTATACTATTTTTAAATATAAAAAAGACTCCAGCCACGTGTCAGCACGTCTTTTTAAAAAAAATTAAAAACCTGGCGTATAGCCGTGCGGCTGTACTCTTTTTAAAAAAAAAACATAAAGAAGAACCTCTTTCGTTTAAAGCCACGTGTCAAAAATAGGTATAGCCGGTCGGCTATACTATTTTTTTAAAATTAAAAAATTGAAGTATAGGCGCACGTCTATACTATTTAAATAAAAAATTAATAACAAAAAAGGACCCTCCTAGTTGCATTGGTTTGTACCTTATGGACATTAAGTTGCAATATATCCAAAGTAGATATTAATCTTCCTCTATTTGATGTTTTAATATAATTTGCATACCATATGTTATTCTTATTCAATAATATTTGAGAATTATTTGTATGATAGGTGAATTTTTGTAAAAAGTACGTGCAATTTTTAATTTAAATAATTAATTAATTGGTTTTTATTTGAATTTCAGTGTGTCATAGAAAATTTTATAAAAAATACGTGTATAAAACATTAGAAATACGTACATACATGTACAATACGACTATTGTATGTTTACTTTTTAAAGAAAACGTCAGGCGTGTATAGAACACGAATGTATTGTTGAATAATACGTACCTACATATGTGTATATATATATATATATAAAAAAACTGAGTATAGCCGTGCGGCTATACTATTTTTAATATAAAAAAGGTCCCCCAACCATTTGGAGCCACGTGTCAACACCTGTCTCTTTAAAAAAATCCAAAGCTGAGTATAGCCGTGCGGCTATACCATTTTTATATAAAAAAGGTCCCCCAACCATTTGGAGCCACGTGTCAACACTTGTCTTTTTTAAAAAATTTCAAAACTGCGTATAGCCGCCCGGCTATACTAATTTTTAATATAAGAAGGGCCCAACCATTTGCCGCCACGTGTCAACACATGGCTTCCTTTAAAAAATTTCAAAACTGAGTATAGCCGTTCGGCTATACTATTTTTAAATATAAAAAAGACTCCAGCCACGTGTCAGCACGTCTTTTTTAAAAAAATTTCAAAAGATGGAGTATAGCCGCGCGGCTGTACTCTTGTTTTTTTTTTTTTAAAAGAACCTCTATCGTTTAAAGCCACATGTCAAAAATAGGTACAGCAGGTCGGCTATACTATTTTTTTTAAATTAAAAAATTGAAGTATAGCCGTGCGGCTATACGATTTAATTAAAAAATTAATAACAAAAATGGACCATTCTAGTTGTATTGGTTTGTACCTTATGGATATTAATTATGAACATATCCAAAGTAGATATTAATCTTCTACCTCTATTTGATGTTTTAATATAATTTTTATACTATATGTTATTCTTATTCAATAATATGTCAGAATTATTTGTGTAATACGTGAATTTGTGTGTGTTATTAAATTTTAATTTAAATAATTAACTAATTGATTTTTATTTGAATCACAGAGCCCAAGAGCCCCAAGGCCTATCCTTTGATTAATTAAATGTATTAATTAACCATTGACCCAACTAACTAGGCATTTAACCTTATGCCATACCCACAAGCCACTCAATTGGGCCACTTGCATAGCCAATACAAACTATTCTATGTCCAAGAGTAAGTCTTATAAAGACTTCCAAAGAACTCCATTGTTCCAATGTGGGAACTCAAACATGTTTGCAATGCCTTGCAAAACCAACAAAACTAAATTATGCTTCACTTTTCCAACAACACTTTCCTCAATTTGTTCTAGAAGATGAGATTTCACGTCTACATGGTGCTGACTGCAACATAAGGTGAGACGTTCAATATGAGTTGCAAGGCAAGCTATCATATGATTATGACTTTTCTTTTAGTTTATGTCTCTAATTTTTTTGAACTTAGTAAATAGGAGCACAATATTTACACAAAATAGAAGTTTACTCTGCGGCATTAATGTTGCAGGCTCATAACAATCATAGTCTGCATATTCTCACTATGAACCTTAAAAAATTTCTTAAGGCTCAACATTTATACAAGCATTACTTACACACGCTACTACAAAGCAAGTGTCAAGAAACTTGCTACTTGCCAACCAAGGAACCACCGCAGCTAGCTTCCTGGTGTTTGAAATCCAATGTTCTCCACAGCCCCAACAGTCTTAAACAACCGCCTCTTGTTGATCTCCTCCACCAGTGACCGGTGCAACAATTGGCTTCGCACGTCTATAAGCGATTGAATCCTGGGTAGTTTCCTTTGATGATGACAAAGAGGATGATTTAATTCATGAGGTCTCTGATGATGCAGCTGTGAATTGCAGTGTTTGTAGCAATTTGCAGCCCTGCTTTCTGAAGGACAAAATCTAGATTTGTGGCTCTTTCCAAAGCAAGAGATTAAGTCATGGTGGTCATCTTCAGTGCCTGAGAAGTAGTTTATGTTGGAGTGGTTGCAGGAGCTGAAGGAGCTCTGAGAACTTGCATCATCATTGATAAACAGATCACCTGCATTGACAAAATATCAGACCAAATGCAGTCAAAGACAAGCAAAGACTAGTTGGAGGAAGTCCTTTTAATGAACATACCTTGAAGCCAATCTTGGTCATTAGAAATGTTCTCCCCGCAATCGAATTGGGTCTTACAGTGAGAGCTGAAAGCATGGAGAGAGTTTTGGGAGGAAGAACAGGAGGAGAAAGAGTAGAAAGGATGGTGACCATGATCATGATCATCATCTTCATCTTCATAGTTAAAGCTGTGCCGATGAGCATGATAATCCTGGGGTGTGCCCCATTTCTTATGACCTGGAATTAAAGAAGATATCTCTTTTTCTATCATCTCCGCGATCTCCGAAGGTTCCCAGTCACTGATTTCTAGCTCTTTCACCATCTCCGTTGCTACAGCAATTGCAGTGTCGTTCACAATGTCAAAGGGAAAGTATATGTTCCTAGCATTTTGCCCTGTTAAGAAACCACCATCATCAACAATGTGCAAATAACAATTTAGACCATAAAGTATGGATTATGAATTTTTAAGGATCTCCTCAATCTGCATGATCAATTAGTCATATGTGCAAAAGGGTTGAGAGAGGGAGTACCATCCCGGTCCGAAATCTGAACTTTGAGAAAAATTGTATCATCCTCTGGATTCATTTTCCCAGTAATGATCATGTTTGTGCTTCTTTTCAAATCAACCCCCAAGTCCAAAGGTAGCTCCTCTTCCTCTTCCTCCTCCTCCTCCTCCTCCTCCTCCTCCACCTCCACCACTGCTGAATCATCATTAGGCATCAAGTTTTGAAATGGGATTCTTGGGGTGGACAGCAGCTCTCTATCATCAGAGGCTAGAAAAGGGTCAAGCAAGAGCTCATGTGCTGGCAACCTCTTTGAGGCATTTTCCAAACACTTCCCTACAAATCGTTGCGCCTCCAAATCTTCAATCTTGTAGAACGCGTTTGGTAGCTTCCCCTGCAAACAAAAGAAGTCACATTAATTAGACATGGTAAATTACCAAAAATGAAGTGTCACATACTGAAGTGACCACCAAACTTACTGAAGTCACTTTCTTGTAAATTTGGGCAGGATTTGAGCACTCGCTATATGGATATTCTGAAGTGAGCATTTCCAGCACACACATGCCAAAGGCGTATATGTCTACTAGCTCATTATATTCCTCCTCGTATAATTCGGGTGCCATAAATTCCGGAGTACCTGATGAAAAAAGAAGCATATTAAATTGAAAATTAGGAAGATCAGATTCACTTAACTAGAGAGAGTTGGAGATCATTGCCTATGACACTGTGAGCATGATGGGAACCACGAAGAACAGCTGCCAAACCCAAATCACCAATCTTGACTTGCCCAAGATGGCCATTAACAAAGATGTTGTCACACTTAAGGTCTCTGTGAATCACAGGTGGATCAAGTTTGTGCAGATAGGCAAGTCCACGCAAGATCTGCCGAGCCCAATTTTTCACTGCTCCAATATTCACTCGCTGGTACTTCTGTCTGTACCTGTTTCAAGTTCCACAGCATTCCTCATTAATCAAACAGTTTCAATTAGTTTGGTTTCTTTTTTCGAGTACAAGGATTTGAATTTAGGACATTTGAGTTTACAACTCATAGTATGTTCTAGCATTCAACTACCTTTAACACGTACATTTTTTTTAAGTGTTCCATGCTAATATATATTATAGTTGTAAGTTGTGGTTCATTACTCTCTGAGGGTGCCGGAGGTGAACATTTCGGTGATGAAGTTGAAGGTTCTCCGATTGGCGTCGATCCAAGACATGTAGTATTGGATGATGGAGTCATGGTTGAGGTTCTTGAGGAGGTGCACCTCCGAGTAGAGACGCTGAAGTTCGTCCGGCGAACCAAAGACATCTTTGAGCTTGACTTGGTTCCAAGCCACCTCCATTCCCAGGACCTCATCAAATGCCTTGTAAACTGTCTTCATGGCTCCTTTGCCAAGCATTTCCCTGAACTGCTTATGACACAGTAATTAAGACCAAAAGGCCCTCTTAATTAGTCCTCATGATCTCACTAATTATCATTAAAACCAATCATAATTCTAAGCTTGGTATGCATGCATGGCTGTTAAGAAAAGTCTGGGAGGAGCCTATGGCTAGCTAGCTCGGCTCGATTGAGCCGCTCTGTATGAGTGGAAAGTGTCTGATCTTCATGCCGGACAGGTTTATTGTACACATAAATAAGGCTGCATCATCCAATTGGGCTAATTAAATATTAAAAGTGAATCTTGGATGACACCTTTTTTTTTTTTTTTCATTTTAAATCAAATTAATACCATTTCACAAATGAAGGTTGACGAGCACAACAGGAAAAATGCTCCAAATAGCTCAAGATTATATTTTTCTATTCAATATGATCCAAATTTACATTTTTGTCATATTAGTTGACGAAAAATGTGAATTTTGTCCTAACAAATTTGCCAAGCATGCATAGAAAAATCAGAAAAATTATTTTCATAGTTGATGGTATCAAGTTTGAATTAAAACTAGAAAGATCGAATTAAGGATGCTTCTTGAAAGATATTATCCAAAATTGGGTAATTTTCCCTGCATGTAATAATGCAATTTACATGCAACAAAAGTGACTTCATTTACAGATTTTATATAATAATAATACGAAGAGATCAAACTTACACGTCCATAGCGACCAGATGGATCCGTTTCAACGTATGCAGGCAACTGTGGCTTGCCTCCATCGGCACACGTCCTTCCCAACCGGGTGGTGTTCATGGCTGAGAATCCAAGCCACCTCGGAAACTCTCCGACCAAACAGGTCCCGGCTAGCTTTTTCACTTTGATTATATACTACGTACGTATAAAACCTAATAATTATAAACTAATAAATCAACAATACTTATATGGGATGTGTATGAAAGATTCTGTGGCGCGTGCTAGAAGATCCGAGGCTTTCCCTCATGGTTTTCATAGGAGAAGACCCGGAACAGCAACCAGAAAAGCCTCGAGTAATCAACACTAAGCATAATCCAAGCCATTTCCACAACCCCACGTGAACACTCGTAGTTCTTAGCAACCATTTGTGTGAAAGATGAAGTTGAACCAAGGAAATTAAATACAGAGAGAGAAAGAGAGAGATGAGATATATCCAATTCTAATCAAGATTTAGTTTCAGAAAAGGACAGAATAAATGGAGGAAACTGTTAAGAGGTGGATGTGGTGGTAGGGAAGAGGGAATAATATTTTGTCAACTAATGGACTAGAACTTGAAAGAAAATAAGCTTGTGGAGGAGGATTAATTTCCACAAAGTTTAGAATATCAAATGATCATATGTAGGACTTTGGCATGAAACTGCGTTATTAATCCTAAACTTGAAGAATCTGTGGCTACACTTTGATGGTACCATTTGTGGATGTAAAAGCCACCCTAAAAAATATGAATCAGAATTAGGGAAAAAAGTTGGAATTGATGAGTTTGAGAGAGACTTTCGAGCTTGGAAAGATATGGGCACCCTGCAAATTCTGCAATCAAAAACAATATGCCATTGCTTAGAGAAAAAAGGTGGTGGTGGTGAGAATATTGGGATGATTCATTATAAAAGAAAATAGGTAGGACTTTTAGTTTTTTTTCTCCTCCTTATTTTGTTTTTTGCTTGGGGTCCCCATATAACGGAGGTGACGATTTTGGAAGAAGTCCAAACTCCAAAACACAGTAACATTATTGCTGACAGCGTTGGTTAAATTGTTTATGATCAATATAAAGTCAGTGATTGTATTGGGAAGGGGAAGTCTAGGTTCTTCTGTGATGGAAAACTGCACACAGAAGATTCAGAACTCAGATGCCAGGACTTCAATTTGAGGCTTTATTATTTTCACTCAGTCACAATGAATACCTCATCTGGTGCTTACCCTTTCCTCTTTTGTTTTTCTCATTTTAGTTTTTTTTATTATTTTATTTCCTCGGGTGGAGCTTGCTGATCCTAAACATGTGGCTATGCAATGCTTACCTACTAATTAAGAATTAAACCAGTTTTTTTTTTTTAATAGCTGAGATACTAATTAGTGATCTGGTTGACAAAATAGCGAACTTTCGTTTTCAAGTTTTCCAATTTGATTGAACATTTACATCAGTTTGAAAGAGTCTCCTCACCTTTTTTTTTTAATTCTTATCCGTTCTCTGTATGCATACAGGTGTGCCCTCAAATTTGAGGAGTAAAATATTTGTTGACATCATAGGTTTTGTCCCATGTGTGAATTGTGACTAATTTCTAAGTATTGGTTTGACCTTACTTGTTAGTTGTTAATAACCCATTTTGTATTTTATTGTGGATTAGTGCAATAATTCATTTTTTAGGAAATAAAATACTATGGAGCATGTGTGCTGAGACAGTTGCCCAAATTTGTTGTAACACAATTAGGCATTAGATGAAGTTATAATAATACAGGTTGCATAAAACAATACAATTAAGATATCTTCTGGATGGAGACATAGGCTTAACCAAGTTGACTAGAGTGGATGTGCTTCCCATTCTGCACCCGAGTTCAAATTCTCCTCCCTGTAATTTAGATTAGATTAAAGTATAATATTGTTTGTATTTTTTTAAAATTTAAAAATAAAAAATAAAAAATAAAAAATAAAAAATAAAAAGAAGATATCTTTTGGATATGCTACATCAAATGGCAAGTAAGTCTTTGGAGATGGTTTCCTTCCTCCTCTCAAGCTAATCATCTACAGTTGAAAGAAAATAGGGTGTATGATCTCATCTTATGTTTAATTGTATACTTGTCTTGTAGAAAAGAAAAACAGCATAGTAGAAAATAGAAATTTCAAATTATGTTGAAGTAGGCCATGTCCAAGGACGAAAAATGAATGAAAAAGAAGAGAAATTGTGGAGGGATGGGTGGCCTTCACCAACACAATTTGCCCCTTGCATCCCCCAAAACATTTACATGGCCCGCGCATTAAGCATAATAGCTGGAAGGTCCTAAATTTGTCAGAAGAATCAATCATGATTTTGTGTGTAAAACTAGCTGGAAGGTCCTACTATGATTGTGCATATCTGCGGAAATAAGGAGCCATCTAAAAGGCATAACCCAAAAAAGAAGAGTGTGAATATAAAGTTACATCAAACATCAGCAACAATACTTCCAACAGTGTTCGTACAATTACCCAGAGGGGCAACGGTGGGAACAAAACCTGGGGAAAAGGATTGTAGTCAAACAACCTATACATGAAACTACTCGGTGTGCAGAGCACTGCTATCAAGGTTTTAAAGGGTGTAAAAATTATTAGTTGAAATGTACAAATGGCTTCCAACAAACATCATATCTAACTCCATATGTAACGTCTATCGAAAAACAAAGGAAGAAAAAAACAACTCCTTATGTAAACGCTTCCAAAAAAGTTGCGGCCGAGCCATATAAGCGCCGAAAGTTCAGGCTCAAGCCAGTATGTTAGCAATTCCTGTAAATCTTTCATCCAACCAACCATATAAATAGATCATCACTCGTGCTGCAGTCAGATTGATAATGGCGGGAAATCATCTTCATCTTTCAAACGGTATGATTGTGCGGCAATCCTACATGTCCAAACAAGAAACGCTTAAACAGAGTCCTATCTGTGCTCATTAGTGATAGATAAATATTCATAGAAACCACAATGAAAACCATACCTATTTTCATCAGCACCCAATTCAGCTTTTGTCCACTGCATCCCTGGTGATCCATGGCTACCACTCGAGTTTTGACTGACTGATGAGCCAGCGTTGGTATGCCTGCCACTCCCAGGTGCCTCTGATGGGGCATGCCCAGTTGACCCAAATTCTACAACTTGCTCGGAGGGATGTATTGAACCATTGGTATGTGGGTGTACTTTCTTCCTAGGGGAACCAGAGGGGCTATCTGAAGACACAGATTTTCCCCCACCTTTATGATGAGACATTTGTACTTGTGATAGATCACGACTGTTTCTCTCAGACATATGATTCTCTGGATTTGGTGTCATAGAATGGCTATTGTTACGAGGAGACCTGACCAGTGCTTGATTTCTTCCCCTTGTTATCATGGGCTTATCTCTGAAATGGTTCTGCAAAATTTAAAGCATAAAAACACTTCAGATAACAAGGCCCAGCGACTGAAACATTTACCTGGAAAGAGAAACTACAAACTACCACAAGATTGACAGAAATCTGCACCTAAAAATAAATTATGATTTTAAGAACCAGAAGTTTCAGAGGCTTAGAATGAGTATACCGTATTAGGAAAGTATGTTCCGGTTCCTCGTGGCTTTGGCATTTCCTCTACACCAAAGCCTGCACCATTAGGTAACATTGGTGGGTTCATAGGATAGAACGCTGGTCTAGGGACAATCCCATTGGCATTCATCTGGGAAAATGCATTTGGTCTGCGCTGCACTGACTGTCGAATTACATCCCATGGTTTCTTGCTCTGAAACTGTGAATGCACTGGAGGTGCCACCATGGGAGGAATTGCAGCATTTAGCTCATATTCGTAGCACCAACGACCATAGTTTAGACTACATAAGTGACTATCATGATCCCCACTGAGATCTGTCAAAGAGTTGGAAGGTTTCGGACTTCCAGCAGTACTACTTGATTTTGGATAACCAGAATAACTAGGATGGAAGTCTTCAGAGGAACCCACAATAGAACTCAACCGTGACAGATGGTGCTTAGATCCAACAGGAGACAAAACCTCCTGATTACAACCAAACTGATTCTCATCCTGGTTACCAACCCAATTATCAGCTGAACCAAAGCTTTCTGGCAGTTGCTGATCTTGATTTCCATTGCTAATGTCCCCATTTCCAGTTGATGAGTGAGAGAAATAGAGGTGAGGTGCATGATGGGCTTTACCTAAAGGAGATATACTCACTTCGCCATTGGAAGGAGAAGGATTTTGAGCATCAGTTGAAATTGTAAGACCTTGAAATCTGGAGGTAGCAAGGTCTTTTGCATCCCCCATAAGACGGTATTCCGAAACAGCAATTCCATTTGAGGAACTGTCATCTTCTGAGAACATTGTTCGGGATGCCACCTTCATACCGCTTTCATGTGGTCCATTCACACATTGACTAGGTATCTGAACATTTGTAACTTCACCATTCCATGATCCCTCACTATTTAACCCACATTCCCCAATCATGCCACTTGAATAGGCAGATTCTGATTCATAATTGATCTGATCTTGTGACTCTGTACCTGCAAATAACGACACAGAACCATACCCATCATATCTGGACAATGGGACAAGATCTTGGACATCAGGCCTTTGTCCACCTCCATGTCTATCTAATGTGTTTGCGAAAAACTTTCGGATCTCATCATCTATGTTATCTTCTGTCTGAGAAAGGATGCGCCCTAATTTACGAGCACCATATGTGAAAGCACTTCTTATTCGGTAAAAGTTTCCTGTAATTAGGAATACAGGGTTTCATCAACTAATGAAAATACAGAAAGAAAGAAAAAAAGGAGAAGAGGTCTATAGGGAAACGTAGTTCACCTTTACTCACACTTCGGCCAAGATTGTTATTGTCTTTAAGTGGATCAACTATGTTAAAATGCTTTGGTGGAAATGTTCTATAGTTTGTCTCATATCCTCTTGACGGAACTGAGAACATTTGCACACACTCCTTGAGAAAATCATTACTAAGTAATAGATCATTCCCACCATTCTCTGGTGTCTCAACTGCAAAAAGGACCGCAAATAATCTCAATTAAACACATACGCTCATACAGCATGTCGCCAATGCAAAAATATGTTGCTCACCCAAGAGTTCTGGAAGTGAAGATATGCGAACTGGACCACTCAAGCTGATGCAATAATTGTCCCAATCAAATTTACTAAAGTAGTCCAAGAATTTGTATAGGACCTATAGAACATTGAACAAGAAGTTAAATTTATGTCATAGAGATATGGAGCATGCTAGTGCTAATTCATTAGAGCACTCACCGCTAGAGGACCATTCAAAGATGCATGGAAGAGATGGAAGATATACAGGACCAAAGTCTCCAAAGCATATGTCGAAATCAAACCATGATGGGCACCAAGAATCCGGCTCTCATAATAGCACCACGCCTTGATCAGTATGATACTGCGCTTAAAGAGATGGTCTTTGCCAATGAGGCGATCGACCTATACAACATCGTGGATATTATTAGGGAAGAAAAAAGCACAAGTAAATACCATAAGACCAAAAAAAAAAATTATAAAATGGCTTGAAAAAGGATAGAAGAAGGTGGCCAACACTCAAAAGAGTACCGATTGAAGATCCTTCAAGGTTATCAGTTATAAGGCATAAATCAGCATATACTTTCTACAGAAGTCTAGAAAGAGACATTGCACTAGGCAAAGCAGAGCTTCCAGTGAAAGCATCCCTTTATATAAATCTGGTAACCCATTCAATTCGTATTAAACAAATCAAACTTCATTTTCAGTTCAGCTTTGTATGAAAGATTACCTGCTCAAGAAAGCATAGTGTGCATAGCCCTCCTAACTGATTGAAGGAAATATCAACCACAATATTTTGCACAAGGCACTTTACAAGCTTAACCTGCCACAAGAAATCCTCATATTCTTTACCAAGGAAAATCAAAATTTCAGTTAGGAAAAGAAAGTTACACAACATACTAGCACTCGAAACATAAACTTACTGGACATACATGATGGCATTAATCCTAAGTTGTAACTTATACCTATCATCAATTTCTTTCCATACGAATAGGACATCTATTTGACTCAACCAATGATCTTTAATAAAGTACAGGGGTAAAAGCTAAAAACCTCTGCCCGAATTAATTGGACATCTTTCACCATAAACTCAGCAGTTCCATTTTGAACTTCCCTTTCGAGGACAGAGCAGACGTCATTGGCCAGCGCCTCCTCAACATTTATACCACCAAAAGCAGTCAAATCAATATCTCCATCAGGCAGATAGGTCTTTAGAGGTACAGACCCAAATGGGAACACCTGCCACAATTTGAGTACAAAATCAAAATATGCCGCACATGGTTAAACCCTCTAACCCTCCCTGTAATATCACACATTTGTTGTCGAAAAGCAAAATGTGGAGTTAGGAGGACAAATCAAATGATTTGACGAGAAATTACATATGAAAGTACCCAACTTGCTCAAAGTAAAATTATAAACAGAGTTGCATAGCTTAGCTAACACATAAAATATTAGATATATAAATTCATGCAGGACCAGCAAAATTGGGATTGAAGTAAAATACCCAGCTAATCATAGAAAGCATGTTAGACCAATTGAACCAATGAACTACACTAGTCATAAACTAAACTCAAGGTCCAACCTTTGTGTAGCTAAAGCTAGACTTGACGGAAATAACCAAATTTTAGGGGCTTTAATCACCAAGTTTTCTGTAATTCTCAAACAAGAAAACGTCCTTTGCAGTCCCAACACATCGTAGAACACTAAATTCAACTTCAATACTATGATTCATTCACATGCGTATATATATACGTAATGCGTATGTATAGTAAAAAGACGGACCTCGCAACCAAGACAACCTCTAATGAGCCTCTGAACGTAATCAATGACCGCCTTCCTTCTCCTCTCGGACACGTCAGTAGGCTGAACCTGAGCTATGACCCCCTGCGTCGCTTCCTCGGCTTTCTTCCAGTACTCGGCGCTAATACCGGCCGCGGCCGCCGCCGACGCCGGATTGGATGAAAACAGCAACGAAGTTGATGATGACAACGACGATGCCGAGGACGGCCTCTCCTCCACAACGGCGCCGTTTAGTTCAGACGACCAATCTTCCCGAAGATCGCCCATGAAATAACCGAATTACCGTGAATCACAAACAAACCGAATTAAACTTCCTCACGCCGCTTGACCGTACAACCATGATGACGACGGTGAAGACGAAGACTCGAATTGGAAATCGACGGCGCTTATTCGATATGGAACTTTTATCTCTGGCGATCAGATTGTGCAGAATGATACGGACGGTTGAGCAAAACGGCAGGGTGATTGGAATGAAACGACTTAAATTTGCGATTGGGGAGATGGTGGGTTTGTTTTTTCAGATGAAAAGATCCCAAGTGGTGAGTAAGTGGGCTGTCGATTTTATGTTTTTTGAGGTTTTTTTTTTTAAATTGGGGGATTTTGTTTCAGCCAAACTATAAAACATAAAAACGTATCTGTCGTTGTTTTGTTTTCTTTCTCCGTCTCTCTCTTTTTTTCCGTTCCCACCTCTTTCCGTTCTCTTGCGTCAATGTGTTTCCCTATTTCCAATTTTACCATTTCAGGCGCGAAACGTCAACGTTTTACCCTCCAAGTTTTAACAATGGGCCAGGGCTGTATTTGAGCACCACCTACTCTACAACTCCTTCCCTTTACAGTCCGATAGCTATGGTTATCTTTTCTTTTTTAACAAAGCGATATTTCAAACTAGTTTAGTGTACGAGAATGAAGATTGAAAGGGCGATCACATTGCCTTGGTCAACCGGCCTTTTTAATTTTTAAGATATGATTTTATCTTCAATTTTGCATAATAAGAGGTTTTTATATTATTACTATGAATACTCAAATTCATGTCATCATTTTACCTTTTTCGGTCATTTTTTTTTCTTATTATAATTTCCTTATGCAGACGTTTCTGAATCATTTTGGTCAAATGGATAAAATGATAAGAAATGCTAAATACCAAATATGAAATCCCACGTTTATGTACATTTACGTAAATAATTTTGCTTAATAGGATACGTATAATTACACAACAAGGAAATTTGCTTTTGTTTGTATTAGGTGAATGGATCACTATGAATTATAAGCTAACAAGAAACCCTCATTTTATATCTTGTTTTATTTATCGAGAAGGTGAAATTTCATTAAACGGAAACATTGATTACAACATAATCGTTATCAATAATACAACAAGGTTATTCAATTGATCGTTTTGTTCTCTATTAGGTGCATTGTATAATTAAACCACATGATAGAATGTCATTAATTTATTTCCTAAGGTGATTAGTGTAAATTCCCAATTAGCTAGCTAATGACCCTAAAGCATGATGAGATGTAGGGGTTGGAGGAGGAGGCAAGAGGCGCAACTCAACTATAGTGTAGAATGTCCCACAAAAGAAGTCGACATAAGGATAGAAGAGGGATTCTTGAGAAGAATAGGGAATATACAATGGAGATCCAAACTATGCATTTATTATTCTTTTAAAAGCCATTTGGTCCAATTCCCAAATGGGAAAGTTATCCAAAGTAAAGTTAGAGGGAATATCAAAGTGTGGAGGTTACTTTCAAAGGCTCCACCCCCACCCACTTGATGACTTCTATGCCATAAATAAAACAAATTTTGATTATATTCTATGAACACCACCATAAAATGACCAAAATGAACAAAGCATTAACAATGAATACTTGTTAAAATAAAAAGCTCATAAATATGACAAATACGAAGAAGAAGAAAAAAGGGAATATATATATATATATGGGTAGAACTAGATTGGATTATTTTAATTAAAATAAATAAGAGTTTTAACTGTTGTTGGTATGGTACGGGTAAATTTATCAAATTGTATAATAATTCAACATATTGTATTTTACAAATTTCACTTAGATGGGTGAATGAGACTCATAAGAACTGACTTGGACTCAACTCAAACTAGGTCACCAAACGAGGTCATAGTTTATGTTTGGGCCATATGTCGGCTCACATATTTCAGGCTTATTTTATACAACCCGGCCTTCATATAACTTTCCTTTCTGTTTTGGGCCCTTAACCCAAATGCTCCAAAGTCCAGTCCGAATGATATATTGTTCACATTTCTGCCCGGAGACTACTTGCTCATCTGCAACCCCGAGTCTTCAACTCAGACAAACTTTAACAAGATCGAGTGAAAGCTCGGAGTGAGTGATAGAAAATACAGGATGGAGGGAACTGGAGGGAGATCAATTGTCTCGCTGTTTCTGATCCTTCTTTTGTCTTTGTCCATGTCCTGTATATCTGATGCTTACAGGCCAGGTGACATCGTCCCCATGAGCAAGACGGGTCTTTACCACTCTGTCCGTACTTTCTCAGTCTCTCTCTGTGAAGTATTTTACTCAATTATGGCTCAAAATCTAATGGGTTTTGTTGAATTTGATGGTTTCAGATGAAAACTGAATGGCACGACATGATCGGTCGACATTGCCCAATCTTTGCTGTGAATCGTGAGGTAACCTCAACCTGCCTGCCCTTCACTTTTTTTGTATTTCTCAATTAGGGTTTTCTTTGTCTGTTTGTTTTGCAATGGTTAGCGTTTTTATTTGTTTTTCTGGTGTATAAATTTGTAGGTGTTGATTCCTATAGTGAAGCCGATGGGTTACACGGGTGCTGATGCCTACAAACTGTGAGTACAAGTAAAGGCTGAAACTACCGGCCTTATGCTTCAAATTTATTTTCTTTTATTCTATTATCAGTATTGGATTGCTAATAATGAGAATCAGCTAAGCTACCTATAGGTAAAGGTCAAGTGTTTCACAATTGAGATAGTTTATGTAATTTAAGAATTTCAAGTTTTGAGGTTGGCAGCTGAACTTGCTTTTGCATATCGCAAGTCCATAATGTTACAATTAATAGCAATTGTTCGTTAAATTTCCTTTGACAGGCTAGTCATGTGATAGCAAACATGTTTTTTCAAAGATATCCTTGACAATTTACATGCCAACTCTTAGGGTCTCTTAAGAATCAATTAATACTTGTTCTGTATTTTATTGAGATACAAGAGATGCTTCCTGGAGCCATAGCCTTAGATTGTCTGTCTGCTCCTGAATTAGGTTATCTGGGTAGTGGTTGGATATCTAACTTAAGGTCTTTGGAAATTTGTTGTTACAAACATGTCTTTTGCCTTTGCTCAAAATCATGCTTACAGAAATAGTTATTCTCATGCAGATCGTTTCAAGTTGGGAGAGAAAAGTTTTTAATCCCATGGCTTTTTGTGATAAATCGTAAGAGTTCTGAGGTTCCAATGATTGACGTCCATTTGGTAAGTCATGGTTTATGAGCATTTCAACATATTTACCATGCCATCATCTTTTGAGAAAATGGAAAATATGGGCTCCCTGGACAATATTGTTTCATTGAGATACAAACATTGATTCTGTAAATTTAGGAATCTATATGGAAAAGAAAGAAGTTATTATCTGTATCTTTTATTGGCTAATCTGTTATTGTGATCAATTTGTATGCAATGCAGAGGTACTCAGGAAGTGATTTGCATGGTGTCACTGCTAAAGTTGTGGATATGCCTCACCACTGTATGTAATTCCATTTTGCTCATTTCTTAATCTAGTTCAATGGTTTGCTTTCCATAGCGATTCCAGCAGGCCCTTTTGAAGGGCTTGTGTTGTGTTGTAATTTAGGCTCTTTATTTTGTTTTTGGTGAGTTAAAATTTCTGTGGGTCAGTCCTTAATGGACAGAGGAATAAGACTCCTCGATTTCATTGGTGCAGATATAAGTTTTAACTATCATCTTTGGAAAAGAAAAAAGCACATATAGTTGTAAGAGTTATTTTCGCCCTTGCTTGAGGAGTTTTTATAACATTTTGTCCTGGGCAGATGTAGAAATCCATCCAGACATTCGTAAACAATTTTGGGATCCTCAGCACTGGCCAAAGCATGTGCTGGTCAGATATACATGGTCAGCATCACTTCACTTTTCTTTTAGTTATGATTTGCATAAATCTTAGGATTCCAAATTTTGCACTCTGTGAAATGTGACATTATTTTGTTGTCTGCATGCAGGCAGGAGCAATCAGAGATAGACGTGACTTCCGGATTTTATGTACTGTTTGGATCAGGTAAAAATCTGTGCTTGATCAAATTAGATATGTTAATTGTATATTCGTTTATCATTCCCTATCTTCCTGCAAGCCTTGCCTTCAAACATACAGTTTAGAGAACATACAGTTTCTTTGGCTCTCAAGATGGACAACCTAATGATATATGTATAAATTTGATGAGAGGCGGCCTAAAAATGTGGAGCCTTTCTGACACCATTGCTACTAAATTTCTTCATGCATTCAACAGGTCTGATGCTTTCTTTTATTCTCTCAATATACATCTTGCAGTCATCGCGAGACAAATTGGCCAGGTACTTCTTGGAAATATTTGGGTATTTTGTTGGCTACAAACTATGTTTATGGACAAGCTACCAAAATTTCATTCACTGTTGGTGTGGTGATTAATGCTTTGCTCTACCTGTTTTTCTGGTAATGTGATTCTTTCCAGGTTTGTGAGGGAGAGAGTTGCAGAAAGCAGCATGCCTGCTGGAGGTGTGGCAAAGGTTGAATGATAGAACAACCTTGAAGCATCAATATGTGGTCTGCATGTGCAACTCAGTCCTGAAGAGAATTATATTGGTTGGGGAAGATATGATGCCGTGAACGCATTTCGTTACCTTAATTTGGTAAAGGAAAGCAATCCCCCATCTCTGTCGCAGCCCAAAAGCTTGGACTGAGTTCAAACTAATCAGAGTAACAATTTTTTGTTTTTCCATATATGCCAGATTGATCTGCACGGTCTAAACGTTTCTGTAAACTCTCACAGATGTACCTAAAAAAACATTTAAACCATGCTAATATCAGATTTGTAGAGTAGAGCAATATGTTTCTTTTGCTGATTGGTCTGGATGGTCAAAGCATACAAATCCTGCTCTGGTTTGCCTTATTAGTTTTCATTTTCATATTTTAAGGAAAACAGAAAACAGAAAAGAGAGAAAAAAAAAATTAGAGGCCAGAGTGCTGCTCATTCGTTTGCTTATGCTGCACTTTTAACGATTAAAGCAACACTTTTGAAATCCTCTGTTCTTATAATAAGCGTGGGCTTCACAACGTGAAGAAGAAAGAAACCAAGAGAACTGAAGATATTTAAACTTGTAAATTCAACCTGCCATGCATTGAAAACAAAACACAGGGAAGCAAGCACATAGAAATTTGAAAGTAAGAAAAAAACAAAAAAGGAAGATGAAAATGATCATATACGTAGTACAATTAAATAAAATGAAGACATAGAGAAACTTATTCTTTATTGATTAGAGAAGTACCAAACCCTAAACATAAAACTTCCAATCTACTGCCGGCCGACGACGATTATTCTAGCCCAAAGAACACGAAAAGAGAAGAACTAAAACTAAACACGAACGAAACTAGCTCTAATGACCACTTCGATGTAGTATAAATAGCAGCACTCTTTACTTTATCATAATTATTTGGTCTAGATCACAGCCAGTAGCGTTAAAATTTTGAGCAACCGATTGAATGGAACTGAGGAAAGGGACCTTCAAATAGCATGAAACAAGGTGCATGTAACGCCTCGTCCTTGCACCAATCCTAGTATAACAGTTGACATACAACCTGAAAATGAGGTCAAAACTCGTACTATTCTTTAACTTGGAAACCTCGTCTGCCCCAAGAGCCACCTGCGTCTCCCCCTTGAAAAACCATGTATTAAATAGCTTCACTCTCTTGGGCCCTACATTGAAATCGTTACTAAAATAAGTTTCGTTTGTTCTTTGGAGCATCAAATTATTAGTCTGGTTGATCGCGGAATAAAGAACGCCGTCTGCATGGTTAATTACGTAGGCGCATTTTCTGTTAGGGTTTTCGACCGTTCCGTTGACGGCTACGTAGTACTGGAGGACGGTGTCGTTTCTGGTGAGGTTGTGCGTGACCAACCAGATATATTTCACTTGATACTTGAGGAGTTCACTCCGGCCATCGAAATGTAAGAAATACATTATCATACCATGGGCGGCTCCGGCAACAAGAAGAGCAGAAGTCACGATCAAAATTAGGACGATGCACCTTACCATGGTCGTGAATTTCTAAAGAGAAAATAAAGAAGGAGGACGAAGTAATTTGTAAATGAATAGCCAGAGGGTTTTTAAAAGATGTGAGATGGCAATTCAAAAATGAATACAGGGTTTGAAAATGGGAGCAGTAATTTCGGGATTTCGTTTTGTGATCTTACAAGTTTAGGTCGAAACTAGGGAAACTAGTGCTTGGCTTATAAGTTTTATTAAAGTTAATTAAAATTGAGTGCTGGGAATTAATTACTTCGCAAGTTCCTTCTTTTAAGAATATCAAAGCGGATGTGATTGAAGATTTGAGATCAATTACTAATTACTATATAGACTAGTAAATTAACTGTATCAAAATTTAAGCCCTACAATCGTGGGAATTATATTCAATCAGCCAACCTTACATTGGCAATTAATAAATCAATAATAAACGTTCTAGCATCTATATAGTGTTTGTGAGTTTAATATGTTATCGTCCCTCTAAATAAGAAGGGAGCATTTTTGCTCACCACTTTAACCTAAGGTGTACCCTCACCACCCTTCCCAAAAGGTGACACATGTCCATGAGTTTAACTATAGTTAATTTTTACTTTTTATTATGTTTGATGACATTATTATGAGAGAGAAACAATGCTTTAATAAGATTTTTCCCGATTTACCATTATTCTATTAATTAACTCAACAAACTTTCCACTTTTATATTAATTACCAATTAAGCTAATAACAACCCGAATAATTAACAACAGCAGAACAGTCATTACTTAAATAAATAAAAATTAACAGTCTTCCACTTCCCATGAATCTGTTGGCATCCCAATCTTAACGAAGGACATGAATTGTTAAATTCGAATTTGGCCTTGATACTCAGAAAACTAAATAAAACAAAGCAAATTTATAATTTTAAAAAAAAACAATACATAGTACTAAAAAAAACAAGTAACAACATAGACGATACCTATCTTTTGCTTGAACAAAGGAAAGAAGTCTATTGAGCATAGTTCACATATAAGCACCCAAATTGTGAATAATCAAGAAACTAGAAAATCTCAATTCAAGAGACTTCTATGTTTTTTTTTTTTGGAATAGTAACGTATGCCTTTTCAGTTTTCATTGTTTTGATTTATTTTTTAAATTAAATTAATCAATAAAAGTGGAAAGTTCGTTAGGTTAATTAATAGAATAAGGCTAAATTAGGAAAAATCTTATTAAATCATCATTTCTCTCTCGTAATAATGTCATCAAACAAATAAAAAATAAAGAGTTAACTATAGTTAAATCCATGGACATGTGTCACCTTTTGGGAAGGGTGGTGATGATACACCTTGAGTTAAAGTGGTGAGCAAAAATGCTCCCAAATAAGAAGGGTCTTTAAAAAAAATATTTCTCAAGATTCTCCTTTCTCGTTATGGTGACTCTATCATTCTTCTTGTGTAGAGGATTATTTCATCTTAATTTTTGTCTAGTGTGAGAGTTCGTATTACTAAAATATTCAAAGTATAAGAATCTAAATGGCTTGGGTGAGACCAAAATTAAAAACTTGTCAAATTAATGTGACTTGCTCAACAAATATATATATATATATATATATATATATCATAAGGTCTTGAAATTAACCCAAGGGTTGGTTGGTGGAATCGATTTCCTATTATTTTAACAAAAGAAAGAAAAGATCGTTCTTATACTTATTATAGATATAGAATTATATGAATATACAGAAAGAAATAAAATAATAGTTTCTTTATTGATTTGATAAGCAAACTCCAAACATAATCCGAGTCTACATAGCCAATGCCATTACCATTATTACAACGTACGAAAGAACAATAACACCAAATTAAAGCCAACAATTAAACATAAAATTATTAACTAATAAAACATGAAACCATATTAATGTTTGTGGACAGTGCACATGGTAACGTTAAAACGTTGAGCAAATTTTCCGTCGGAGATCAAAGGGACCCTCAAATAGCAGATGGCGTTGTAATTAAAATGCGCACGTCTTCTACCAAGCTTGGTCGAACTTCTACCACTGGCGACCCACAACAGATCGAAAACCGTAGCGCTCCTCAGCTTCGAAACCTCATCGGCCGTAAGATCCAGCCGCAACGCCTGGTTCTCCGATGAAGCCAAATAAGCCACTCTGTTGTGGGGTAGATCGAACCGCTCAAAAGTGCTGGCTGACAAAATGTTCTTCTTAGACCCGAAATATGCAACGGTCATAACCTGCTCAAAGTGGTAGGCACCCTTCTTGTTAGGGTTTGTAGCGGATGCATTGATGGCTAGGTTGTATTGGAGAGTGATGTTGTTGTTGGCCAACTCAAACTGGGTGAAGGAGGCATCGAACACCTCGTACCTGATGTGTTTAGTACGACCATTGAAAACAAGATAGGATATCAAACCACTGATGGCTCCAAGAACAACTAGTGTACCAATGGTGCTTAAAATAATGCCGATGCATTTAGACATGGCTAATTTCTAGAGCTAATTCTAGAGAATTAGAATGAGAGAGGGAGAGAGAGAGAGCAGAAAGTGATTGATTTGTGAATGAATAGAATGCTTGAACGACAAGAAAGAATGCAATGTGGTGTAAACATTGAGGGTTTTATATAGGGTTTAGAATGAAACAAAGTGTGTTAGGGATGGCCGCGTGAAAATTAATTACTAATGAGGCTGTGATTTTGGGATTTTGTATTTATCCTCTTACATGTGATTGTGTGAGTTTTGGGAAACTAGTGCTTGTTGATGGGAATTGCTTGGCAAGTTCATTTCTTTGAGAGTATCACGCGGGCAATATCATTCAGATCAATTACTTGTATTTACTATAGCCCAGTAAATTAATTAATTTAATCCCTATAATTATGGCAATTTGTGTGAATTTAGTTTTGTGGGCTGGGAGCCTTGGACTTTGTTAGCTTGTTTTTGCTTGGTTCTTCCAACTTCGGGCTGTCTTGTTTCTCAGGCATGAATGTGGGCTTTTTTATAGAACTTTTCAGGACCAAAAATAAGAACAAATAAAGAACAAGGAACTTTTCGTGCCCCATATTTTGACATAGACAGATGTTGCCGTGTGACTCCAAGGCAGCACTTGGGTTTGTCTCGGATTAAACAAAAGGTGGTCTAGAGAGACTAGAGAAGCCTTAACTGATTCTCTATCAACTCCATGAAGCTTTCCTTTCATTTGTTTAATTTTTGTTTTCTTAAGCACTTATCAAATATTCATCATCAGGACCCACACTGACTAGACTTCCAGGGAACAAAGAAATTTGGAAGCTATAAAAAATTCCCAAGTGTGGCTAGTCATTGGAGGATTGGTTGGTCCCCACTACTGAGATTCATGGTACAGGACGAATACAAAATCACTAATCTTTGTTGAGTGACTTCACCTTCTCCTTGTCCCCAACAACGACCCATATGGTCTTAGTCTCAGATTTTAAATCAACCAGCTCAGTGAAATTAGTGCATGTCCCGGTGGCTATAGTGGTAGACATATATTAGAGCATATCTGTCTGTAAGCAACACAGATTGTTAGGGTTACTAAAGCTTATCTAGTCATTTAGGCGTGTTTACTTCCTATTTCCGATTTTGAGGGTATTCGATTACTAATTTTACGGTGAAATTCACATAATTCTTTATTCCTTATGTGTTAGTAAACGAGGGAGAAGTCAGGAATTAGAATAATTCCAATACCTTTGTGTTAGTAAATATAAAATAAGCAAGAAGTGGAATCAATACAATACTCATTCATTATAAGTAAACATGTCTTAATTAATTATTAGAGTAGAAAATGTTAAAGGAAGTTGAAAATTAGTGGACCTAATGGCAAATGCATAGCCTCTAGGAACTAGAGTTTTGATATCGTGTTAGGTAACCTTTATACTCTAAAATTTAAGTTATCAGAGATACTTCTGAAACATACGTGACGACATTCACATTGATTGAACTTTGGTGGCCTTTATTAATTTACCTAATCTATATATTGAGATAACGTAAATTAATGAAAGTAGATATTATACATTTTCCTCCACCCCTCTCATAAGAGCAGTGCAAGCAACCAATTGTTGGACCGAATAGTGGTATGCATTATTACAGAGATTACTCTCTGCTCCAACGTGTTCTCTACCTTTATAAGTACAATGATAATATAACTATATTTCATGGTTCCCCTAAATTATTGGCTCAAACAACAACTTCTTTTTTCACGAACCCTAAACCCTAATTATTTAGTACACGCGCATATGCAACAATCCAAAACCCACACACACAAAAAGAAAGAAAGGAAACCACCAAAAGCATAGATCTTAGTCCAATAAATTTATCTCCAAAAAGGTTATACAAATACACAAATATACTTAAATTATGAAGCTGGATTGACAAGTTGGTTCTGGTAAACTGCCCCAAACCATATGCTGAAGCTTTGGTTGGTCCTGTTGGGCATCTTCGTACTTGTGAAGGGTTCTCCTTTGCTGCTGGTCCCGACTGATTGGGAACGTGAGGTTGTGATTCTCATACACCACGCTTGCCTTTCTTAACCTATATGCTTCAACCTTTTTGTAATTTGTAATTTGCACTTAGTTTTTTGAGTTTATTTAAGAGGACTTTTTGGGTTAAAATGGTTCAATCTAGTGTACCTCTATGGTTATTAATTATGTCTCTAAGTCCCTCTATTATTAATGGAAACACACTTTACAGCCGAAAGCTAGCTAATATCCACCTTTGATTGGCTTCAACTTGTAACCTAATTAAGTTTCAACATCTTAATTTGGGGTAACTATAGTACTAGTATAGTACGGTAGTATTGTCACGGTATAACTTGTCCACATGTTATAATATAAATCCTGTCGTCTACCCATATTATGACACGTGTATACGACATGACAATACTATTGTTTTTATGTTACTATTTGGTATATTTGTGCTCTCTATAAGCCACACAAGTTGTGTCTAAATTACTTAAACACAATTATTTCCTTATTCTGTTCAAGTTGGACACAAAACTATTGTGTCTTCTCTACATATGACACAAATACTGCATATATGTGATTCAAAAAGACATGACCCTCTTTTTTGTGGCCTTTGGATTGTGATTTTTGCCCAATTTTATAATAGTGCATATTATAACAGTGTATACCAAGCGACAATACAACCATATTATTCTATAATTTCTCCTTAATTTGGTCATCTCTCATTTCAAGATAACAATGAGCACATTCCTGCTTTATACAGATGCATATGGTGTCTTCCAGTCGCAAACTTTATCATAGATTATAAAAGATTATGCTGAGCAATCAATGGCCTCTCGTGTGGTCCAAATCTATCTCTATTTATAAAAGGGCCTCCCGTTGTTGACACCATAATTAAGCAGTGGCATGTTTTGTCCATCAAGTTTCTTATTGGACGCCACAAATTTTAACCCTATGTTGCTTATAATGGGGATTGAGCTCATACCAATCAGAAATCTTGTTGAAGCTGTTCCCTTGAAAAGAATTAATAAACTTGGAAGTCTCCTTTGTTGAACCTAACATTTCAGGTATGTGTGTGGGAGTAGGAGACATGGCCATGGTGGACATCCATCATTTTGTTCAGCAACCACAAATAATTGAAGTTATGAACCAATGACAAGGGAAAAAGTTCAACCATGGGTTATTTATAGTTTTTAAAATAAATAAATAAAAACTAGCCGTCCATTTTTGTAAATTGAAAAAAATATATATAATAGTCCAAAAAAAAAAAGTGAAAATATATTTTTATTAAAAAGAAAGCTTAGGCTTCTAGCTAAAAATCAAAACTTTGGTTACTCAACTTAAAAGACATGAAAAGGAGATTAAAGAAAAGGGAAAGACATGCATGCCCAAGTGGAAAGAAGCCAATAGCGTCTTGGTACATTATTAATAGATAAAAATAAATACTTTAAAAGCTAATTGTATGATTCTGTCTTAATTAACTTTTTATATTAGAGACTAATCAAATGGTTTAAAGCATCAAAAAGCTGAATTTGAAAGGATTGATTAACTTTAACTTTTCCCAATTATCTTTAAGTGTTGCATTGCAACCATCACCATGCTGCCCATTAAGCAAAGGGAATCTATAAATAAGAATTAATATTTACAAAATTGAAGTCAAAAAAAAGAAAAGAGAAGATCAATGGAAGTAGAAATATTCTTCGTTTCCATTTGTGGTCAGCTTAGTCAAATGAATCCCCAAATGAAAAAGGATCCGTACGTAGTACAGCTGAAATGGATTCTAAACTCATGGCTTTGTGCAGATGTCTTGTTGTAAAGGATGGCACACATAAAAACATCCGTTGATCGACTCCAAAGGGCAGGGCTTAACACAAAAGAAGAAACCAAAGGTGCAAGGTATGAGATTACTTTTGAAAAAAGAACAATAAAAAGTTGAGGAATAAAGTAGTTAAGGGAGTGCTTTTGGTATTACCGATCAACAAAAGCGTATATTGATACAAGAAATATCGAGAAAGGGAGATTAAATCTAGAACCTCGAGTACATAGATAAATGCTCTTAATCATTTGAGCTGCAAGCTCCTCGCACAAAAGCATTTTTAAATAGTATTTTGCTGAATACACAAACAATATTTTTGAGACTAGATTCTTCGTAAATGCTCATTGAATTAGTGTTTTTAGGAAAAAAAGGGAGATTTCCTATTTTAATGACATTCTTGTTTTTGTTCACAATGCTCTAGAAAGAATCAAAGAATCAATTATCATTCTCAAACTACCTAAAATGACAAGATCAACTTATATGGTAAACTTTATCGCGGAACTATTCGATAGTAGAACTGGTTTTTCCCCAAGTTCCTCAATCTTGGTCGGGGGAATGTCCCATTACTTGGAGGTATAGGTGTCCTAATTATTGTTCCCTACCACGTAGGTGCCTTTCCTTTCTTTAACCCTACTAATACTAATAGAGTAGTAGATCAGGTCGATAATTCTCATTCAAGATGAATAAACAACGCTTTCCAAGGTTCTTATATAATCATATTCCATTTGCCTATTAATAATAGATAACAGGACCATATTATATAACGACATAAACAAAAAATTATGGCATGTTTTGATGAAGTTCATACTAACGTTCGTGTGAGATTTTGTAAATAAGACAAGAACTAGGTGCATGCATGTTATGGAAGAAATGGATTGCCTCAATTCTCGTGTGGGATGGCAACGGGTCGGGTAGGGGTCGGGTACCATTTCCGTCCTCGCTCTTTATCTCTGCTTCCGTCTCTGAAGTCATCCCCATTTAATAGGTTTCGGGGACTTTCCATTCCCGTCCTCTTCGGGGGATTATCTCCCATACCCGCCCGAAATCCCTGATTTTTTTTGCATAAAAATATTTATAATACATTTTAACATTAAGTTTCATATTAAATTATCATTCAACACATTCAAATTAACTATAAAGTTCAACTCAACTATTTAAAATCACATCAATATGAAATTCCAAAGAAAATTAGGAAGAATTAGGAGAGGGATGAGGACGGCAATACCATCCCCTCCCCATACCCGTCAGAGATTTTTCAAGTTCGAGGATCTCCGTACCCAATACCTGTTTGGCCCCGAAATCTCCCCCCGTTAAGATCGGGTACCCGCCCCCTTGAGGATTTTTGCCATCTCTAGTGTGCATGGTGGGTTTAGGGCACCTCCCATTTTTTAGGACAAAATCTGATTAAAGATCCATAATTTCCCAATAATTTCAACTTAAGACAATTAAATGGACTAAATATCACCTTCCCACTAGTATAATCTAAAGTGAGTCGACATGGATTTAGCTAAGTTAGTTGCACCTAAGTTCAAATTTCTCTCCCTATAATTTAGACCAAATTTAATGGTCCAGTCGGACTTAGCATGATTAGTTGAACATAACACGTTAGCTTCAACCCTGTAAAGTTAAGAGTCTGAATAAAATATTGAATCAAACATTTTGATAAATTATAGCTTTTAGGTTTTAGCTTCATTACTAGTCTCTCTGATATTCCAATTAAGCCCCACTTGTATATATAAACAGAGAAAGCACATATATAGTTCCAAGTTCCAACTTATTTATATATTATTCGAGTGCAGAATTGTCCTATATATTTTATTTCACTAGAAGAAAAAAAAAACCATCTTATTTTCAGACAGACAATACAATAATGTGACAATAGAATTGATTGGATAAAGCCAAAATTTAGGTGGACATAGACAGAGTGATGCGCATGCTTATTATATGACATAGCCATTTTCACTAAGCTGCACACTGTATAAAGAAATATATATGTATATAATTCAAGGCCTAGGGATATGCAAGTTGATCAAAGCTGCTCTGTTTTGCTCTGTTTTCCCCTGTTTTCCACTCTCCATGTTTCAGTGCAGCATTTCTTGGTTGCTCTTTCTTCTTTGCAATAATAGCAAGTGAAAGGCCAAATACACGCTGCCATGGCCGAGGAGGAGAAGTAGCAGCTGCAAAGACAAACAGTTTCCCAAGACCCCAAAAGTGACTGACAGACAGCACAGACAGCTTAAATTGGGGCTTTGAAAGTAAATACAAAGGTCTGTGGCTCTGTTTTTGTAATGATTTTTTAAAAAAAAAATTAAAACTTTGGGTTATGATTATGATTATGATACGTACATATTGGGTTTTGTTTAGTTGATGTTTATTAATTATTTGGAGGAGGATTTTATTTTTTTGGTTTAATATATGTATTTATATTTATACATAGAAAATGCACATAGGACCCCATTGGACAAGGCGTCTCTAAAACTGGACCGTGGGCTGTACTTTTTATAGGATTGTTTTTCTTGTGTCGTCGGATAAACATGTGCTTGCCTGGTACTGAATCTCGAGGAATTATAAATGGTGGTAATCACCCTCTGATTCCAAAGCATCATGTAGTTGAGGACTATAATGGAGACTTGACAATGAGAGCTAGAGGCGAAGGCGGCGCCACCACCACCTCCACTTCTTCTTCTACTTTCATTCAGACCTTCCTTCAACGCCTCCACCAGCTCCCCAATAATGGCCTTCTCGAAGGACTTCCACTTACTGAGGTATGTACCCTCTAACCCCCTCATCCCTCTCTCTTTCTCTCATTCAAATGTTCCGACATGCATCATATTATGTATGTCTCTCGACATTAATATAGCGTTATAGAAATTTATCTTTACTTACAATCTATGTGACATGCCCAACAGTCACACGTGAATCATCTTGAGCTTTAAAGATGTTATGTTATGTAAAACTATTTATGTTTTTTAATCATTTTAAGTGGAAATACACAATTAAGTGATCGACTTGCGTTTGCCCAAAGAATAACCGTAGTATGAGCTAAAGGGCTTAGGAGCGGAACTTCTTTCATGCCTCTGAGGCTCAGAGAGAGCATGTTTCAGAAGGAGCTATACCTTTTTACACACACACAGGTCTGGCCCCACAGGCCCACACTCACACGAGTGAAAGGACCAATTTGGAACCTACATGGGTCCCATGATGTTTTTGTAGGAACACGTAAGCGCCCAATTAAGAAATAATTAACAACCACAAACCTCCTAATCATAACAGCATGTTCAGGTATTGGTCCTCCCCAAATGCCTCCCAGTGTAAGCTATGCTTAATTATCTCAACACAAATTAGGCTAGGCGTAGTTTTGCAGCAATGAATTAACCAAAACAGAATGCATTTCTCGAGTCTTGCAACTAAAACTGACTGAGAACACAAGTCTGACAGATTCCAGCTTGTGATTAATTAAGAATAATATCAAACATTACTTTCTAATCATAGGTGATAACCTTAATTACTCTCAGCTCCAAGTAGAATCATTTACATGACAGCTTTAGATTCTTTTGACGTACGTTGACAATTTTTTTAAATTAGCTTCATCTGTAAAATAGCCAGTGCCCTAGAAAAGTTTACGAATATACCTCACCAACTTCACCTTTTGCCCACTTGCAACTTTTATAATGCATGAAAAGGTCCAAATTGATTGTCAAATGGCTATAAAAATTCTAAAGCTCACTTTTAGACTGCATTTCAGTATTCTAGGACCTTGGGACGAACATAAGTGACATAGAATTGCTGTTTTTTCACGTGTGCATCTGTCATTTTTTGTTTTTTGTTTTTTTTAATATAAGTGATAATTTAAGATGCAAGGGGATTTTCAAACAAACACACTATCAATGTGTCATAGAAATTCGAAATTCGAATCATAAACTCTATATCTCTCACTTAATCTCTCTCTCTCTCTCTCACAATGTGAATCTTATGTAGATAGGACAAGAGTTAAGATCGTTGGTAAAGATTGGGGGGCCAATAGTGGTGACATCTATTCTCATATATTCAAGGTCTCTAATTTCAATGCTGTTCTTGGGGCGTCTTGGGAAAACAGAGTTGGCTGGAGGTTCATTGGCCCTAGGGTTTGGAAATATTACAGGCGTCTCAATCCTGAGCGGCCTCTCAATGGGAATGGATCCAATTTGTTGCCAAGCTTATGGAGCCCAAAGATGGGCAATTCTCAGTCAAACCTTTCAGAAAACAGTTTGCCTCCTCCTGCTTGTCTCCATACCCATTGCACTTTTGTGGCTCAACATGGAGCCCATCTTTATATTGTTGGGTCAGGACCCTCAGATCACAAGAGTTGCCAAAGTTTACCTGGTTTTCTCCATCCCTGAATTGCTAGGTCAAGCTCACCTTCTACCATTAAGAACCTTCTTGAGAACACAAGGCCTAACAACCCCACTAACCCTAGCAGCTGCATTTGCAGCCCTCTTGCATTTGCCTATCAACTACGTTTTGGTCACATACTTGAATTTAGGGGTAGGAGGTATTTGTTTGGGCCTTGCTTGCAACACCTTACTATTTAATTTGGGCTTGCTCATTTACCTAACTATCTCAACCCATGCTTTGAAACCTTGGCATGGGCTTACCATGATCTCTGCCTTTCAAGGATGGAAGCCATTGATAAGTTTGGCATTGCCCAGTTGTGTTTCAGTGTGCTTGGAGTGGTGGTGGTATGAAATAATGTTGTTCTTCTGTGGCTGGTTGAGTAACCCACAAGCCAGTGTTGCAGCAATGGGGATTTTAATTCAAACCACAGGGATGTTGTACATTATCCCAATTTCTTTAAGGGCATCCATATCGACACGTGTGGGCCATGCGTTAGGAGCCGGGCAACCGACCCGGGCCAAGTGGGCTGCCATAATTGGGCTTATTGTGGCATTTGCTTGTGGACTCTCAGCATTCATCTTCATGACTGCTGTGAGGTCCAAGTGGGGGACTATATTCACAGATGAGCCACAAATTCTTGATCTGATTTCAACTGCACTGCCAGTTTTGGGCCTGTGTGAATTTGGCAACGTTCCTCAAACAGCTGCCTGTGGAGTGTTATCAGCTACTGCAAGACCTAAGCTTGGAGCCAGAATAAACTTGTATGCATTTTACCTCATTGGATTGCCAGTTGCTATTCTTGGAACTTTTACATTCAAAATTGGGTTTCTTGGGCTTTGGTTTGGGCTACTTTCAGCACAGGCTTCTTGTGTTTGTATGATGGTGTACACATTGATTCACACAGATTGGAACCACCAAACAAGAAGGGCTGAGCAGCTAACACTGGGTGTGCAAGAGACTCAACTGAATGAGGAGAAAAAAGAGGATGAAGAAAGTGGGCTGCTACCTCCTACTGCTGAGCTCTGAGTTTACAAAATATCAAAGTTTCAGGGATAACTCAGTACAAATTAATCATATTTGGTCAGAAATCACAAAAAATTTCTCTCTTTTTTTGGGGGTGTTTACAGCATTGGAAAGAAACAAAAAAAATCAAAATTACTTGATCATTAATTATTAAATGTAATGTTAATACATCATTTTTCCTTCACAGCTCCCATAGATTATCCTTTATGTAGTATGAAAGAAATATTAATGTAAAAAAAAAACAGGCCATATCATTTGCACAGTTGATATTATGTGAGGACATTTTTTGTTAGATGAAAAACTTGTAAGGTTACATGAATGAGAGACCAAAGATTCATTGAGCAATTGTGAACTTCTTTTCACTACGGCAAATGGCACAAAGCTTGGAGATCGAGACCAACCGATTTTATATCATACCTTATTTTCAATCCACTTTTTTCTATTTGAAAACCATGTGATCTGCCTTCTTTTTTCATTTCAACCTGTGATTGTGGAGAAAAACTTACCTATATCAGGAATGCCACTGTGGCACTATCCCGAGTCAATCACTTATTATCATGTATTTTAACTTTCTGATATAACAATGCAACTTTTCAAGTGGTCCATCTTTTTCTTTTTTTTTAATATGGAAAAGGTAAAAACTGGCATATACTATAAATTTATCATTTTTTAATATGGAATGTTATTGATTGATCTCATCTTTTTTCTTTTTTCCCGAAATTTTACAGATTGAAACCCTTTATGTAAACGCGTTATCTTATATATATCTTTTGATTCCTCGGTTTATGTTGAACGAGTGCATAATTTGATTTGATGGGATCTTGGATACTCAATTTCTACATTTTTAAGGTTCTTGCAAATTTGTGGAAACTGCATGGGAGGTTTCTTTGTCCATACATTTTTGGTATTTCACTTTAATTGCGTTTTGGATAATCAAAATTTGTAAATCAGTACCTAGACTGGGGCTGAAATTGAAGTTTAGAGATTTACACAACATACGGTTTCATCTATTATTTTCTATCAATCCAAACACGCGGCTATGCACATTTACATTTACATTTACTTTCCAATTTAGATATCTAGAATTCAATAACACACAAACACACACATTCTCTTCTCAGTACTACTACTATAAATACCTCTTACTGTACATCGTTATCATATACCAATTCAAAATTCTCTTTAATTTCCTCAACCATGGGTATGTGCACTTTTTGCTGTTGCTCCATCATCCTTGTGGCCCTAGTTTTTGCCCTAGGCATCACTGGTTTTGTGTCCTGGATCATAGCTGGCTTTGTTCGTGTTTCTCATTTGAAACGCATCAACTACCAAGTGACCGATGCCTCACTTCTCCAATTCAACGTGACAAACAATAACACCACCCTCGAATACAATCTAGCCCTCAACATAACCCTTCAAAACCCTAACGACAAGATTGGTCTCCACTTTGACCGAATCGAAGCCAGTGCCATTTTCATGAAGCAAACCCTAAATAATGTTAGCTTGAGCTCCTCCTCCTACCTAGGGCACAAGAAGACGGTTTTATTACCAGCATTGTTCAAGGGGCAGCGACAAGTGGCTCTCAGGGCTGATGAGGTCTCCAACTTTAAGAATGCTGGGGATTTTGATATCATGTTGAACCTGGATGTTAAGTACTGGGTCAAGTTTCTTGCATCGAAGGTTAAAATTAAGCAACCCCATATAGCATGCTCTTTGAAGGTCCCTCTAAACAACGGGAAACCTGCCGAAGGTTTTAAGGTTACGCAATGCAAAGTTCAATCATCGGACAAATAATAAGTTAACTTATTGCTTATTATTCTCTCCTTCTCTAATTTATGACTATAATAATTGGCCACGCATGATAATGCGATTGGCTTAAGTTATGTATAAGCTGAATTATTATGTTTATGTTGCTCAAATTAATAAATAATTTCTTTGTGTGTTCATATAATTAGTGTATAAATTTTTTTTTTTTGAGAAATTCTAAAATTACATTTATAATTCAGCTAAAATGAGATTTTTATTAATTATAGTACATGACAAAAATACAACAAAGTAAGCTACCTTATAACTTGTAAATCAAGCATCTGAGGATGTGTACATAATCTGCAATATAACTTGTGGATGGTATGGCATATGAATCACGGGTGGGTCCAAATATATGATTGATTGTGCACGTAGGATGGCTATCCCTGTACATATGGCAACTACTCAATTGTAAAAGGATATATATATACTAGCCTCTCTACACGCGCTTCCGCGCTTGCGAGAGGTTTTTTTAAAAAAATAAGTAAATTTATTTTAGAATTAAAAAAGATAATGGGTAGTTGTGTTCCATAAAAATAGGATCCATTATCTGCTTTTTCTTTTTCTTTTAATTTTTTTAAATATGAAAAAGTGTGAATTTACCATATTATCCTCATTTAATTAATAATTTGAATTCTTAATGTTTGCATTAAACAAGGGCATTTTCTGGTATTTTGAATGTTTCACCATTCTCTGCCTTTTGCTTTATATATATAGATATATATATATTCTTTTCAAGAAAATAAAAGAAACTGGGGCCAATATGTTTGGTATTTATGTTGACTAGTTCATAATAAACAACGGTCACGGTTTTATCTCTTGATATCAAAGTTGGATGTTGCCGACATGTCGTCCACAACATACATACACACAACACAAAAAAGGAACAAAAAAATCCCAGGAAGAGCCACACGTCCATATTATTATTTGCTCTACACGTGGTATTTCTCAATATTCACGTTGGATAATTTGAATGTTCATGCTCCATTCGTCGGTGATCTTAGTCTTTAACAACACTTTCATCTATTTGTTATGATAGGAGGTAAGGAGAGGTAAGGGTTGTTACTATTCATGTGAACAGTAGTAGTTCTTACAAAAGGCTGCTTGTGTTTCCACCAATTGCTATGGCAATCCAAGGACAATCACTATTAATATGAGATATGAAGAAATAAATTTGTACAGAATTTTGGTATAATAATTAGATTTGAAATATCACCTAATAACTTGATAGTCACACTAAAAAAAAATTCTATAAATTGATATACCATGTACGGTCCCTCATTATGATTAACATAGTCTCTCTTGTAGAGTCTCTTTTTTAAGCCCAAAATCTCTATAGAGTTTTTTTTTTATCTAATTTAAAATATTTAATATAACTAATTCGAGCCTATTTATAATATTGTTTTACTCATAAACTCTTCACGTAAGATAAATTTAACTTATTCTATTTTAAAATCCTGAGTCCGTGACAAAGAGACTGAAGTTTGTATCCATATAAATGATCCTTATAACATGCATCATTGATTTGATAATTTGCACATGAATGAGTGAAATGAAATAGTGAAAGAAGAAGGGAAACCGAGGAGGCTGCATTATGAACCTAACTCTACTCACACGAATAATCTGAATGTCAGAATGTCCACACACTGGTTCCAATCGGATGGCGATGGAACCTGTGGGGACCACATATGTACTCATCTGACCGACACGTCAGAGTAAAAAAAATCAAAAGGAGGGGGCAGTGGGCCTTTTTGATGAAAAAGATTTGAAATCAGAATCAATGGTCCCCCAAGGCCCCAAACTCTCCACACCCTCAACCTCAATCCTCAAACAAGTCAAGTCATTGCCCCAACCCAACCCAACCCATGTCACACAAAACCCACGTCTATCTCACACGTGTCATTAATTAATTGAAAATGGCATTTTTCTTTTATATATATATATATATATATATATTTTTTTTTTTTTCTTCCTATTTTCATAATGCATATCCAACATACAATACAAACCACTGGAATTTTGGCATATGCATATTTTCTCTGCTCGAAATTCAACCCTTCTAGTCACAAACATGGAAAAAGTCCTCCGGTACAAAAGTTGTGCACCCATCATGGTGATGTGGTACAAAGTTTTTCTATGCCCATCATGCTATGGTGTGGCGACAAAGATTTTTCTTTATTTATTTATTTATTTGTCTTTTTGTATGCGTTTTCGTGCTTGCACGAGTTTTTTTTTTTTTTTTTTTTAATTTAAGTTTATTTTAGAATTAAAAAAGATAATGGGTAGTTGTGTTCCATAAAAATAGAATACATTATTTAAATTTTCTTTTAATTTTAATTTTTTTAATATGAAAAAATATGAATTTACCATATTATCCTCATTTAATTAATAATATCAATTTTTAATGTTTGCATTAACCAAGGGCATTTTATGGTATTTTGAATATTTTACCATTCTCTACCTTTTGCTTTATATATACTAGCCTCTCTGCACGCGCTTCCGCGCATGCAAGAGGTTTTTTCAAAAAAAATTTTAAATTTATTTTAGAATTAAAAAAGATAATGGATATTTGTGTTCTATAAAAATAGGATCCATTATCTGAATTTTCTTTTAATTTTAATTTTTTTAATACGAAAAATTGTGAATTTACCATATTATCCTCATTTAATTAATAATTTCAATTCTTAATGTTTGCATTAACCAAGGGCATTTTCTGGTATTTTGAATGTTTCACCATTCTCTGCCTTTTGCTTTATATATATAGATATATATATATATATATATATATTCAAAATCCTTACCACCAATAAACATAAATTAACACTAGCCCTCACGTATGTGCCAATTGGTTTTCTTTTTTCTTTTATCTTTTATTTTTAGTATTAAGAAAAGATAACATGGGTAGTTATGTTCCATAAAAGTAGGACTTATTATCTGATTTTGTTTTTTTTTAAAATTTTTTTTAGTATGAAAAAAAAATGTGGGTTTACCATATTATCCTCCTTTAATTAATAATTTTAATTATTAATGTTTGAATTAACCAAGGGCATTTTCTGGTATTTTGAATGTTTCACCATTCTCTGCCTTTTGCTTTATATATACTAGCCTCTCTGCACGCGCTTCTGCGCTTGCGAGAGGTTTTTTTAAAAAAATAAGTAAATTTATTTTAGAATTAAAAAAGATAATGGGTAGTTGTGTTCCATAAAAATAGGATCCATTATCTGCCTTTTCTTTTTCTTTTAATTTTTTTAAATATAAAAAAGTGTGAATTTACCATATTATCCTCATTTAATTAATAATTTGAATTCTTAATGTTTGCATTAACCAAGGGCATTTTCTGGTATTTTGAATGTTTCACCATTCTCTGCCTTTTGTTTTATATATATAGATAGATGGGTAGTTAATTATGTTCCATAAAAGTATGACTTATTATCTGATTTTTTTAAAATTTTTTTAATATGAAAAAAAAAATATGGGTTTACCATATTATCCTCATTTAATTAATAATTTCAATTCTTAATGTTTGAATTAACAAAGGGCATTTTCTGATATTTTGAATGTTTCACTATTCTTTACCATTTGCTTTATATATATATATATATATATATTTACTCATAGGTCTACTAAAAAACTAACTATTTTAAACAAAATTTAGAGAACAAACATGTTCTAGGAGGTAGTGGTGGAGTTGAATTGTGGTATATATAGACCTTTTATATTGACTATCATTAATTTCAAATTCAAACTACACTAATTACGGAGTTAGACTCCATATATCAAAGGCGAATAGTTGAAAAATATGTGAATTTACACATCGATGTAAATAGGAAAAATGAGAACGGGTCGTAGTTTTTAATGAGCAGACCATAATGTAAAGTCAACCTACACCATGTAATATTCTAATACATAATTAAACTAATGAACGTTGATAAATAAATAAAAGTAAACTAATGAACCCATCTAAGTACAAGTAAATTCTACCTAACAAATATGAAAAAAAAAAAAAACTCGAGTGTCAAAGCAAAGAAAAACATGACAATTTATAGTGGCCGCCCCTCCTTATCAAGCTGAAAAGATTGGCATTAAAAACGAAAATGGACACTTTTGAGTTCATGCAAATTTGGAGAAATATCTACATCCACATCAGATACACAAATACTCCAACTGACTTTATAATAAATAAATAAATTGTCTCCCTCATTCATTAATTTAATAATTATAACGAAATTAAAAGATTGAATGGATAAAAAAGGATTGTCCTAACTCCTAACTTCCTTCCTAACTCTCAAGCAATGAGCACGAGGCAGAAAAAGCTGACCGGCTTTCAACCCAAAGCCAAAATCGAGCCGAGCCGAGCCGAACACGTTTTGTCGCTATACGATTTCTCGACCAAGAATGTCCAAATCGGCTGATGCCACGACCGCAGCGAGCAAACCTTTGTTTTTGTGCTCTCCACGTGGCGCTTCTCCATTGGCCATATCACTTTCTGCTTTTGGAAGAAAAAGAAAATGAAAAATTTGCTCTCAACTTTTAAACTTTAAACCCTCCGTCGGAACAGACTCCCGGAATTTTATCTTTCATCGGAGCGCCTCTGTTTCCTCTTCAGTGGGTAGAGAGAGAAAAAAGCGCGATTTCTAGAGAGAGAAAGAAAGCGAGCTCAGAGGCACAGAGAGAGGCTCGTGCTTTCTAGGGTTAGGTTTCCTTTTCTATGTAGAAGTTTAAAAAGAAAAAGAAAAAGAAGCTCCGAGCTTAATTAGACGTTAAAGGCAGCGATTCTAGCTTTATTGTTATTCATTATTATTAAATTTATTTTATTGGATGAATTTTCTCGGGAGAATTTAGCGTCGACTGTAAGTTGCTTTTGTGTTGTGTTTATCTGGTTTCCTTGGCTGTAAATTCCTTTTATAAGCCGACGAGGCTTCCAGCTCAAGCAAAGTTGTTCATACAAGTTTGACAAGAGAGTTCATTTTCGCAATTTATATTCGGAAACAAAAAGAAAAGCCTTGCCATCGGTCAGAAAATTGACTCCTTTTCTTTCCAACAATTTTACTTTTTTCTTTCCTTTTATACTATAAATTCGTGAAGTAGTGCTGGTGGAAGTAGAAGAATCTTCTCTGAATGTTTAGTCTGGATAAGAAAGCTTCAGTCTTTATAGGAATTGGGTTTTTCTGTGATGGTGGTTTGAGGGATGCTATGGAAATTGAAGCAAATGTTCACTGAAGCTTGATGAAGAGCCTGAGTATCGGATTGGGATAATGTCAATTGTGTGATTAAGCATCGTGGAAAGGAAGGGGTTGAAATGAGGAATTCGGGTATCATTTGAGAGTTTCAGCATGAATTGCAGCGTGAACAACGGAGGAAGAGGAGAGAGGGCACATGAGCAAACGGTTTTGCGAAGGTCGGTGGAGGTTGAACCGATATTGGTCCCGCAGCAGCTGACGATCGATGAGAACTTGCTGGTTGACCCGAATTTGTTGTTTATCGGGTCGAAAATCGGGGAAGGAGCACATGGGAAAGTTTATGAAGGAAGGTCAGTCTCAATTCCTTGTCAGTCAACTATTTATGCTCAACTTAGTTGCTCTTTGCTTGCTTGGTGTGATTAAGTAAAGAATGTATTTTTAATTCGTTGTATACTGTATGGATTATTTTCATGTAACATTTGTTCTGGTAAGGATATGCTTGTACGGTTCTGTAGGAACACATTTCAATTCTGTACTTGGATGAATAGGAGGAGGAATCTTTATTATTAGCTGATAAGTGGTTTTTGTTTGTAAACTAGAAGGAGTTACTAGTTGGTTGCCATTACATGAACTGTGCCATTTTGTTATTGCACGGAGTGTTTATGAGTAGTTTGTCTGTTGTCGAGTGTACTGTGTACTAGTTATGTACGTCTAGTCTAATGATTTTCCAGGTACCGTGATCGAATTGTTGCTATCAAAGTCCTCCATCGTGGGAGTACTTCTGAAGAAAGAGCTGCACTTGAGAGTCGTTTTGCTCGTGAAGTTAATATGATGTCTAGGGTAAAACATGAAAATCTTGTCAAGGTAAGTGCTGTGATTAAAGATGTACTCTCTAGTTCTTTTTATTTAAGACATTTGAAATGGAAGTTTTATAAATGTATTCATGCCTGCTCTGCTTGAACTGTTGCAGGCCTTTGGCTTTCAAATTAATAATTTTACTGGATTCTGTAATTTTTTTTTTTTTGGTCTCTACAGTTTATTGGAGCTTGCAAGGATCCTCTAATGGTGATAGTTACTGAGCTATTACCCGGGATGTCACTCCGGAAGTACCTGATGAGTATTCGTCCAAATCCATTGGAACTCCATGTGGCAATTAAATTTGCTCTTGATATCGCTCATGCAATGGAATGTTTACATGCCAATGGGATTATCCATAGAGATCTGAAACCTGGTAACATTTTGAGCAGTACTTAACTACTGTATTTGGTACTGCTGGATAATGACAATAGAAGAGGGCTTGTTAATGCTTAATGAATTTATTGACATTTTTTTCAAAATTAACATTTGATGAAAACTCCAATACTTAAAAAGGGAATAATGTGCTCTAATTGTGTATCTCTGTTCAAAGTTCTGTTAAATAATTAGTGGAAATTGCAGCAGTGCTTGAGCCAGAAGTTTCCGTTGTTTGCTGTTATTTGTATGTTGTATTCTGCTCTTGCTAAGCTGTGCTTATCTAGTAGGCTGCAGACATGGCTTAAAGTTCTCTCCAAGTGGAATTATTCTTTCTGTTGGACTCTGCACTTAGTTCACAAGATTGCTTTCATGTGATCAGTTTATACTATCCTAGGACCAACATTTTGATATAAAAAATGGTAAAAGAAGGCAGCTTCACTTGCAAAACAAGGCTGTACTTTTTGTCTTAGGTGTTTGTCCATTTATTTTTCAGTTGGGGCCTGTGGTGGTGTTTTTTTCATTTAATCTTTACTCTGAAAATTATTAGGTTTCGCTCTTTAACAATACATATGATGTCTATTGCAGACAATTTATTGCTTACGGAAAATCAGAAACATGTAAAGCTTGCGGATTTTGGTCTTGCAAGAGAAGAAAGCGTTACAGAGATGATGACAGCAGAAACTGGGACTTACCGTTGGATGGCT
This sequence comes from Prunus persica, assembly GCF_000346465.2. Lineage (NCBI taxonomy): Eukaryota > Viridiplantae > Streptophyta > Magnoliopsida > Rosales > Rosaceae > Prunus > Prunus persica. Next base: position 26,917,188 of record NC_034014.1, read on the forward strand.
CCAGAGGTTTGTCAACATGTTTAATTATTTTCAGTCTTTCAGCTATCTGGGGTCTTTTGATGTTCTTGAAATTGGAAGTAGTACATCTTTTTATTTTGGAAAAGTTTCATGGTTGTTTGAGTTGACTGCAGAACGACAAGCTATTACTCTCTTTCTGGCTTTTGAATGAATTCTGTATCTATGATAGATAGAATTGGAGATGATGTATGAGGGGGTTGAACTGGTTACTATAAACCCCAAGTAATGTTAAAACACTAATTGGGTGCCAATCTTGAAGCCTTATGCACTAATTTGGGTTACTTTGGTTGGTTTTTGTTTCTGAATGTGCTTGAAAGTTTATTTGATCTGCTTCTAACGTATTTTACTATTCCTGCACAATTGTTAGTTCCCTTTGACCAACTATTAGCATTTGCAGCTGTATAGCACTGTGACCTTACGTCAGGGAGAGAAGAAGCATTACAATAACAAGGTTGATGTATATAGCTTTGGGATCGTCTTATGGGAATTATTGACCAACCGCATGCCCTTTGAAGGCATGTCCAATTTGCAGGCTGCTTATGCTGCTGCTTTCAAGGTGCAACAACTAAATCTGTTATTGCTGTTAATACATTTGGCTATTATGCGCAGTCTGATATAAGAAACAATACCTCTATTTATGTTGCTTACTCTTATATTGTTATCCGAGAATGCAGCAAGAGAGGCCTCGACTTCCGGAGGATATATCCCCTGATCTTGCCTTTGTCATCCAGTCATGCTGGGTTGAAGACCCTAATTTAAGGCCTACCTTCAGCCAGATCATCCGCATGCTCAACTCATTCCTCTTCAAACTCTCACCACCCTCACCGCCTATACCAGATACTGACACCAACGAAGCAGCAGCAAGTAATGGTACCATGAGTGAATTATCTGTTCGGACAAGAGGGAAGTTTGCTTTCCTTAGGCAACTGTTCAATGCTAAGAGGACCAAGAACTCACAATGAGCAGTCAAATTTTTTTGGAAACCATCAATTTGTTCGAACTGGGGGAACAGTCTTGCGATAGTGGATACAATTTTTAGCGAATTTATGATTGATTACCTTAAAAGATGATGGTGAATGCAAAGGATGAGAAAATGCTGGAAAAAAAATGGTGCTGATGGGGTAACTCATCAGGAAAATAAATAGATAAATTGAGGATGGTTCTCATTGTGTAGGTGACCTATTGTAAAGGAGAGATACATGGTTTTGGACAATTTTCTGTTCTTATTAATGGAACCTTCCCTTTTTTAGCAAAATCATTTTCAGTATTTGGATTTCTAGGTGATGAAGTATCTGAATCCAGCCAAAGTATTTTGTCTTTGCTTTGCATCTGAATTCTGATCAAGATTTTCAATAATGGGTAAAATAGTCATAACAGAACTTATAACCATACGTCGTCGTTTTGAGTACATAATTTCAATCCAATATATATTGATGATCCAAATGAGCCATCAAGTTCAGAGCTTTCGGAATGGAATATGTTGAGTGCGACTCTCGCCGTTTCCCACCTACTTTCCAAGCTTCTTCAGCTTCCGCAACTCTCTTCCATGAAACAAGTCGAAGCAGCCCATGGTTTCCTCACGAAAACAGGTCTCTTCTTTACTCACACATCCATCGTCGCAAAGCTCGTTGCTTTCGCATCACTGTCACCGCTAGGCTGCCTCGTGCACGCTCAAGCCCTGTTCGAAGAGACCACCATGGACGACCCCTTCACCTGCAACACCATGATCAGGGCTTACACCAACAGCGTCTTCCCCATCAAAGCTATACATATTTACAACCATATGCAGGAAACGAATGTTAGGTCTGATCATTTCACATACAATTTTGCGCTCAAGGCTTGTGCTAGAGTGATGAAACGTATGGAAGAAGATGAGGTGAAAGATTGTGGCTTTGTTATTGATCGTAAGGGAAGTGAAATTCATTGCCGAGTTTTGAAGTTGGGCTTTGATCGTGATTTGTATGTTCAGAATTCGTTGATTTTTGTGTATTCTCAGTGTGGGTCTGTGGAACTTGCCCGCTGTGTTTTCGACGAAATGACTGACAGAAGTGCTTCTTCTTGGAACATCATGTTAACAGCTTATGATCAGGTTGCCGATTTCGAATCCGCGGATTATCTGTTTCAGTCAATGCCTGAGAAGAATGTAGTTTCCTGGAATACTTTATTAGCAAGGCATGTTAGGTTGAGCAACATTGAGGCTGCAAAAATAGTCTTCCGAGAGATGCCTGTGAGGAATTCGGTTTCTTGGAATTCGATGATTGCTGGCTATGTTCAGGTTAGAGATTATGATGGAGCATTGAAGCTCTTCCGTGAAATGCAAATTGCTGAGGTGGAAGCTACTGAAGTTACGCTTATATCTATCTTGGGTGCTTGTGCTGAAACTGGTGCATTGGAGATTGGGAGGAAGATTCATGAGTCCTTGAACCTACAGCACCATAAGATTGAAGGGTATTTGGGTGTTGCCCTTGTAGATATGTATTCTAAATGTGGGAAATTGAGTTCAGCTTGGGAAGTGTTTGGTGAGCTGAAAATGAAACCTGTTGGCTGCTGGAATGCCATGATTGTGGGTTTGGGCGTCCATGGTTACTGCAATGAGGCTTTGGAATTGTTTGCGGCTATGGAAAGGCAGCTTGGTGAAGTTACACCAAACCGGATTACGTTTATTGGTGTTTTAATTGCTTGTAGCCGTAAGGGTTTGGTGGAAGAAGGACGCCGGTATTTCAATCAGATGGTTCAAGAATACAAGATTGTGCCTGATGAGAAGCATTATGGTTGCATGGTTGATCTTCTCAGCAGATGGGGATTGTTAGACGAAGCGTTCGAGATGATCAAAGCTGTGCCCTCCGGGCCAAGCTCTTTGTTGTGGAGAACCTTGTTGGGTGCTTGTAGGGTACATGGAAACGTAGAATTGGCAGAGCAAAGCTTCCAGCAGCTTGCCAAATTGGAGCCTCTAAGGGATGCAGATTATGTTTTGTTGTCAAACATCTATGCTGAAGCAGAGAGATGGGATGATGTTGAGCGATTGAGGAATGAGATGATTTGTAAGGAAGTCCCAAAAACGCTCGGCTTCAGCCATGTTGACATGAAATAATGGAAGCCATTCACTTGGTATGTATGTCAATTATGGATAATTTGTCAGCAAAACAAAACAAAACAAAATTGTAACAGATGTAATTTTACCAATAAAAAAATGCCGTTAGTAATATATTACTCAACTATCATCCTCATTGATGCGTGCATATTGGGGCTGGAACTTTAGTTTTCCTTGAGACACTGATAGATGGCAAGCTTGAAGTTGCTACTCAATGGTGGTCCAAGGACCACCTGATTATTTCCCTTGAAAATTTGACCTTGTCATAGCAAGTGTCAGGTCTTCATGTCTTCATGTGGCTGCCCTAGCAGGCAATGGTGCTCTGCCTCTGCCTGCACATTGTGCGTGCGTGTTGGCGTGTGACCTTGGGGTCTTGAAAAGACTGATGAGAATAATGATGCTTGATCAATATCAACTCTTACTCTTTCATTAAAAAAAAAAAAAAAAATCAACCCTTACCCTGGTCTGAAGGGTGTCATAGATGTCACTATCTAATTTACTTTTGTGGCCGTAGACAAAGGTTCCACTTGTAAAAGGGTAATTTGAGGTTTCCCCACTGCAAAGTGCATGGCTCTTTTGTTTGCTTTTTATGGGTAAGATTTGCTGAATACAAAGAGATCTCAAATCCCGGATCTCAAAATTCTGTACATGCATACCATTTGAGGTAGGCAGTAAAGTCAGCTATTTGGATAGGTCTTGAACTTAGCTGCACTTATCTATTTGATTGAAAGCATTTCCTTTATATGGAAGAAACAAATGCAGCTTTTTCCAAGGAAAATACTAGAACCCAAAGTAGACCTTTGTCTTTTTGAGTTAGGGGAAGGCTTGCAAGTGTCAAATAGCTTAGCCTTTTTTAGATGTGCACACAGTGCAAAGCCATACTATTTTGTTTTTATTTACCCAAAATTACTAGTTTTTGGCCTAATTCAGATAACCCAGATTCTGAGTATCAGTTTAGTTGGCAACGGCAACTTTTTAGTTTGAATTGTATCCGACATTTTTGAGTCGTGGAGAGATTTTCGTGAGGAGGACGCCGAGGAAAGGGGAAAATAAAAAAGTTGAAACCAATAGTTGAGCTCCAATCCCATAGGTCTCTGTCCCATCTGACCAAATCAAAGTCTAACACGACTGTTTTGCCGACTTTCTCAGAACCGTCTGATCAAATCAGAGATGCACGTGTCAAAGCAAACGTTAAGGTCGAGGAAAATGCACTCACACATTTATGTGAGAAAACAAATACTTGAAGTCAATGCCCTCTGTTGTTAACTCGTAAAGTGGTAGAAAGTACACGGTAGAGAGCAAAATTTACAGAGAGAATTGTGGAGAGACACACAGAAAGAGAATGAAAAATTGGATAATTTTTCCATGGATTTGAGATCTAGAGGAGGAGATAGAGCTTCAGCTTCGTGAATATATCAATTTAAAGATTTTTCGTAGTCAACTTAGAAGAACAGAGAGAGAGAGAGAGAGAGAGAGAGAAGAGTCTGCTGAAGAACCAGTCTTGAGCTTCCTTGGGAAAATGGTTGAACAGAGAAATCTTCAAAAACCCAATACTCAAAACGTTATGATTATCCAATTGCTCGTGGGTTTCCGGGAAAGTTTCCAGCTTGGTTCTTCTAATTGAGCTCAACAACCCGAATAGGGAACTGGGTTTTGGATTTGGGTCAGTTTTCCTAGCTGTCTCTGCTTCTGATCAGAGAAAAGTGAGGTGTTCCACAGTATTCTGATGAGAAATGGGAGAAAATGCAGCAGCTTTGCATACAGCTGTGAACTCCGTACAGGCATTAGGAAGAGGCTTCGACGTGAACTTCGATACAAGGTTGCTCTACTGTAAGGGAGTGGCAGGGTCTAGGATACTAGAGCTTGATGAGGAGCACACTAGGGATCTCTGCCTTTATGATGATATAATTGTGCCAAATGTTTCTAGGGACATCAAGCAGTCTGAGGAATCCATGGGGCGTCAGAGTTCTGGAGTCTGCAGCTTCCATGAGGTATGCTTATTAGCTTATGTTAGCCTTTTGTTATTGTACTTTCTTTGAGGGTTTAGTGGATGTCTGCATGTTGTAGGTGCATTAAGGTTTGGGGTTAGGAGTTTGTGAATTAAGTTTAGATTGCAAACAGCTTACTATGCTGAGATTGTGGTGAAAGTGGATAAGTGTTGAACTAATGAGATTGATGTTCATTGAGAAATATGTCATGAAATTGAATAATCAGCAATGAAGAGTTGCAGCAAACTAATTGAAACTTCTTAGGTTTTTTTTTATAAAAATTATCGGACCCATTTAATTTGAAGGAGTGGAAATTATTCAGCTCCGAATGCCTCCACCTCTGTGTTTTGTGTTCTTCCTTGTTTCATATGTGATGGACATGTTTTTATAACCTTGCGCCCATAATAGATAAAACATTGTCTACTTCCTTTTGAAAATGTATTGAACTAGAAAATGTTCAAGCACCGCTTGTTAGGTACTTGTTTGAGCTAGTTTACCAGCCAAACTCAGGATCAAATTCTAAGTTTAATTAGGAAAATAAAGCTTGCACAAGAGTAGCATCTTTGATTGTTTGAGTGGTATTGAGGCATTCGTGATTATGATCAAGAACATTTGTGGTCCGTTGCATTTTTTAAGAGGCTGTGACTGCCTATAAATCCGTGTGTGTATAAAGAGAGAGGGAGAACCCCTCTTAAAAGAATTGATTAGCTTAAAGCATAATGTAGAGAACGAACAGCATAATACTTTCAATGCATGAAGTTATTTAATATATTCCTCATGGCGAATGATTGCAGATGGTTGAGTATTTTAATCAAAAGTCTAATGCATCTGGAGGCTTTCCTCTTGGGAGTTTCAACTTTGCATTTAGCTTCACTGGTTCAAAGCACATTGATGCTGCAGCCACGAAGACCCTTTCTGTGGATGGATTTTATATTCCACTTGCTAAGGTCCAGCTTTTCAAAACACCACTAGTGTTGCAAGAAAATGTGAAAGAGGCTGTCCCGACTAATTGGGATCCAACATCTTTGGCAAGGTATGAATAGTTAGATCTTTAGTGAAAAAATAGTGAAAAAATAGTTTTAAATGCTCCCTAATTGTTGGCTACTCTTTCTTGACAGCTTTATTGAAAATTTTGGGACCCATGTCATCACATCTGTAACAATTGGTGGAAAAGATGTAATTTATGTCAAACAACACCAGTCATCTCCTTTGTCTACAATGGAGATCAAAAACTATGTCCAGGATATTGGAACTCAGAGGTTCTCAGACACAGAAAGCAATAGAAGTTCAGGTCAAATGAAATTCAATGATAAGGCTAGTTCTGCTTTGTTTCTTTTCCTTGTCATTATTTAATATAGCTTCCTTTTTTTAAAAAACTTGAAATCTAATTTCTAATTATCATTTTTTTAAAATATATGTTTCAGGGTGTTGATTCTGGTTTATATAACAGTCAAGGGATATACCCTCAGCCCACTACTGCACCATATCTTGCTGGGAAAGAAGTATGTTACAAGTATTTATCATTTGTATATGTATTGCACTTAATGATTTTTGTTTATTCATTTATTTTTTCTTCTTTGAACGTTTAATTTCATTTTCCCAAGTTGTGATACTTACTATATGTGATTTCTCATTACCTTGGATCAGGATGTCACAGTCATTTTCAGAAGAAGGGGAGGGGACGATCTGGAGCAAAACCACACCCGATGGGCAAGAACTGTCCGGTCCTCTCCAGATGTAATCGAGATGACATTTTTCCCGATAACAGCTCTCCTAGAAGGGGTAACTGGAAAGGAACACCTTACTCGAGCGATTGGTCTTTATCTTGAATGTAAGACAACTGAATCCTTGTAGATGGATTATAGTTTTTTTTTTTTTTCCTGTAATGTGCTCTATTATTAGCCATAAGGTAATTCTGCTAACTGTTTTGAAATTCTTCTTGCAGATAAGCCTCCAATAGAAGAGCTGAGATATTTCCTAGAGTTTCAAATTTCTCGAATATGGGCTCCTGTATATGACAGGAATCTGGGCCCCCAAAGAAAAGAACCTGTTTGTCCATCCTTGCAATTCAGCATAATGGGGCAAAAACTTTATGTCAGCCAAGAACAGGTAAGGAGTTTTTCTAGTAATCAATCTCTCCTCACTAAGAACAGGCAAGGACTTTTTTTAGCAACTTAATTGTCATGATAAAAACATAAATGCTTATAATTTAATTCCTCAAATGTAAAACACAATAGTCATGTCCTTGAGATGTCTAAATAGCCCTTAAGAAACTGATGAAGGATACTTAACTAGATGACCCATTTGTTAATTTCGTGATCTCTCGTTCTGAGTTTGATTCGTGATTTAATGACATAGTGATAGTCCGTCCAAATTACAAATTGTCGTAGGTGATTTCATCTTAATCCTTTTCAACAAAATTTTGCTACACACAGGTAACTGTTGGACGGAAGCCAGTGACAGGCGTACAGTTATGTCTAGAAGGAAGCAAGCAGAATCGACTTTGTATCCATCTTCAACACTTAGCATCTCTTCCAAAGATCCTTTTACCATATTGGGACACCCATGTCGCAATTGGTGCTCCGAAGTGGCAAGGACCCGAGGAGCAAGATAGCCGATGGTTCGAGCCAGTGAAATGGAGAAACTTCTCTCATGTGAGCACTGCACCTATTGAGAACCCCGAGACCTTCATAGGTGACCTCTCTGGTGTCTACATAGTCACTGGAGCACAGCTTGGAGTGTGGGATTTTGGATCAAGAAATGTCTTGTACATGAAGCTTTTATATTCTAGGCTACCAGGCTGCACTATACGAAGATCCTTGTGGGATCATACCCCAAAAGAAAAGTCAAAGAAACTGACGTCCACCAGTGACTCAAGTTCAGGTTCAAGAGAAAATGTTGCGGGAAACAAGTTGGTGAAGTTTGTGGACATGTCCGAGATGAGCAAGGGGCCGCAAGATGATCCAGGTCATTGGTTGGTTACGGGTGGAAAGCTTGGTGTGGAGAAAGGAAAAATTGTTTTGAGAGTGAAATACTCGTTGCTAAATTATTGAGTCTATACATTTGCATGATGGATGTGCAGTGGTGGTTTTTGTTAGGGGAAGAGGCAGTGTCTTTTGATGTTCATCCTGCAATGTAACCTTTGGCTGTGTGATGGACCGAATGAGAAGAGGATGTGTCTTTGGGTTGTTTTAGAGTGTGAGTAGATACTGCCTCTTGAAATATGTTTGTAAGTAAAGTTTGATATGTTCGAGTTGATTTGATGAAAGAAACCATGCTGTAGAGCACTTGTTTCCTTCATTTCCACGGATCATAATTAACTTCATTGATTTTACTTACATTATAATTTTATTTTACAAAATCAAAGATGCAAACTGCAAAGCAGTTTTATGCATGATTTATGAACAAGTCTATGTATAAGTCATTCTTGTCCACAGATTATCTAAAATTGACCACCTTCAAAGGTCTGTCCAAATTTCCAACTAGCAGGCACGACATTGGAGCTGGTGAGTGTGAGTCCATCGCTAGCGGTGACTTTAAAGGAGAGGCTTTGGCCATTGAGGTAGGAGTTGCTCTGCCAATTTTGGCCCCAGTTTCTTGACATTGGCAGCCACCCCGTTTTAGACCCCTTGATCGATACTGCTCTCACATCCCCTGAACCCCCAACATTTGTTATCAACACCAAGTTGAAGTATGAGTGACCATTCATGGTGAACCTTATGCCTCCTTTCTTCACACATGGAACCCTAAAACAAGAAAATTACAACTAGGTAAGCAACACAAATATCTCCCTAACCAGTTACATCTAATTAAGTTTACGACGCGAATTTTCATTTCTCAGACAATCTAGTATGTTATGTTGTCAGACTGTCAATCTAATCGTTAATCTGATGAGACAAAATTTAGTATAGTTGTATCTCAAGATTCATAACTTAACAACATAACATGTGTACCATCCATGATTTTTGGAACTAAGATATGTTACCTTTTGAAGAGTACGGGGACAATTCCGGCACGATAGGCTGCAATGTGCAAGAAAGCAGGCTCAGCCAAATCGAAGTGTTGAAGAGGAGGATTGCACCACCCACCATTGTCATTGGACAAAGCGTTATTAGGAGGACAGAAGTTGGTGGCTGTGATAGTGATGCCACCAGGGAGGCACCATTTGGGGTCACTCTCATGGTTGCATCTTAATTGATAACATGCCCCGCAGCTTAAACCATTGTTGAACAGAGCAGTGCTTAGAGCTGCTGTGCTAGTTCCGTAGCCTTGGCTGTACAAGTTTCCGTAACCACATGCCCCTCCTACAAAATATTATACTCACCAATTTATAAATTATAATAATTCGAAATTTGAATAAATGAAAAACTGTCACGATCATATCACGAACAAATTTAGTGAGTGTAGAAGTGCTCATTTCGGATCGTGAAACTAATTAAACCAGTATCAATCATTTTAATTTCTAGCTTACCCATTGTGCCAGAAGAATCACTGCCACCATAAAATGTTGCATGGGCAGTTTGCCATTCACCACCATATCTGCCAATGCCATGTGTGGCTTGAAGACTTAGATGGAGGATAAGCAAGAGAAATTGCAGGATGTTCATTGCTTTCATAGCCATTGTTTTATTTATCTGATTCAATTTGTGTGTCTGAGAGAGAGAGAGAGAGAGAGAGAGAGAGAGAGAGAGAGAGAGAGTGAAAGGGAGGCTACATATATAGTAAAGGAAAAAAGAGTGAGAAATATTAGTCGAGCATTGAAATGAATAGTTTGGTTGGGTGCCGTTGTCACGTTGAGCCGACCTGCAATTGAACAACCAAACTAAATGGTTTTGATTCAAACTCGGTGACCAATCACCATCTGATCAAAATATTAACATAAACACATGCAAAATGTTATATGTTGGGCCCTGCTTCCTTGATCTGGTCTTCTTTGGACCCAACTCTCCAACTCACTCGTGCTCTTATCTCTTTTTGCATAATTGCTTTGACTTTTGACTTGGGATTTAAATTTAAATTTTCCTTTCCTCTAAACAGACAAGCTTATAACTATTAATGGCAAATGTCAACCCAAAAACACAAAGATTAGATGATAATATAGTTTAATCATGTTTTGTTTAGGGTGGGGTGGGGGTGTTTGTGAAAAGTAAGAAGAATCACGAGAGTAAGAAGAAACAATAAACTGACGTGTAGTGATTGTTGGAGGGTTGAGGTCACATGAATATGGATATGAGGGATAGATAATATAGATTGATTGGTTGACCTACTGGCCGTCCAACTAAGGGCTCTTGTTAGGAAGATGATGATATGTCCGGATTGACATGTACATTGTAGAACTGGAATTGAGATAGTCGTAAATTTCCTAAAATTGTAAGTTTTTTTTAAAAAAAAATTTATTTATCTGTGTAACTATTTTAATGTCTATAATTTTTAGATTTTTCAAGGCTTGTATGGTATAGTTGATCCCATTGAAACTCTCTTCATTTTTACGGAATGTTCAAAGGAATTTCAATTACCTTATTTTTAGGAAAATTTGCATAAATGCCACATGAACTTTTAAGCATGTGCGAGATTACCACTTGAACTTTTAATATTCATTATTAACCACCTAAATTTTATAAAAATGTAGCAATTTACCACCTACGCGTAACTCCGTTAAAATTTCTTACCGTTCATAAAGAAATCAATTAAATATTGCTGAATTGTTATTGATTTGCAGAGTTTGGCCTCTTGTTTGTGCAGTTGGAGAGAGAGAGAGAGAGAGAGAGAGGTTGGGGGATAATTAATTAGGTTGAATTCTGTTTTTTTTTAATTCTAATAAATTGATGAAAATGTCCTTTAAAAAATATCACACGTTCAACATGTGATTTTATTTAATTGTAATTTTAGCGGAGTTACAATAGAAAATATATTGCTATACTTTGCAAAGTTCGGGTGATTAATAGTAAAAATTGGAAGTTCAAGTGGTAATCACACATATAACTAAAAATTCAGGTGACATTTATACAAATTTTTCTTATTTTTATTCACACGATGACATCATATATTGAATTGTATACATTATTACATTTTGCACATTGTCTTTACATTTTATTATAGCCTGACATACGTCGGCCATAACGTATAATATTTGTTAATTATGATGAGATGAAAGCACATAGGAATTAAAGCTTTCTTTAAAAGAATGGTAAAATGTTTGGAGAATAAGTTTGAGCTTCCGTCATTCATTTTTGGCTTCGGTTTCAAGCTTTGTGTCGTTCACTTGTGTTTCAAGCTTTTCCTCGTTGAGTTTGTTGGATAAAGCTTTTCGTTTCTTCTGAGTCTCACTTGGGAGTTTCACATCTGTTGCCAAACCAACAATTTCAAGAAATCTTATTACATACCAAGTGACATCAACTTCCCACCATTCGAAGCCATGCCGAGCTGAGTATTGAAAAGCATGGTGGTTATTGTGCCAACCTTCTCCATGTGTAAGCAATCCAAATACCCTAAACATGCAATTACAAAATATTATTTGAATACACAAATACACACATATCTACAATATTTGAGTGCATAAAAACTACAATATTACCAGTTGTTTCTAGACATATCACCAGTATCCCATACTTTCTTGCCCCATCTATGGCAAATTGAATTTAGTGCAAAAGTAGCGTGGGCAAATAATGCCGCCCTCACACCCTGCAAACAAAGAAAACCAAACGTCGGTTCAAGGCTGAGCTAGAATTTTATTCTTTTGCTCAACAAAGCTAGCACTTCACTAACAAAGAAAAACAACATTAGGAGTAATCTTACCAATCCCCAAGCTAAAAAGGGCATTCCTCCTAGGGCATATAGTAAAACTCCAAAAGCTATTGAGTGAAGCGGGTATGTGACATGAAGAAACCTATAGAACTTCTGCCTTTTTAAATCATCAACATTCTTTAGCCGTCCTTCATACTGCAAAAATCAACTTAGGTGTTAAAAAATTGTTACGTAGTGCGTGTTGAGAAAGATAGAAAAAGAATGTGTTGTTTTCTATACACTTCCAAATCGAGAACGATAATCAAAGAGCCAACCAATGTGACTAAACCACAATCCTTTGATGGGGCTATGAGGGTCGTCCCACGTGTCAGTAAACTGGTGGTGATTCCTGTGTGTGCTCGCCCATTCAATTGGACTTCCCTGCAAACCAAAATCGTATATAAAAATTTATAAAAAACAAAGTGTTACAATTAAAACTTGTCACATTTGATTCACAGACCTGAACTGACAATACACCGCAATAGGCAAAGAAATATTCAAGCCATTTGGGAAGCTTAAAACTCCGGTGGGAAAGTTGCCTATGGTAAGATAGAGTGACACCTAGGCCTGTGAGACAATAGAGTGCCACGGCCAACCAAAATGCCCTCCAGTTGAAATGAAATGGCGCCAAAAGAACAAGGACATGCAAAGTGGAAAGGAAAACGATTGTGCCTATATCCACAAAGTTCCATTCCCTCCCCAAAAATTCAACCCTCGACTTCACCACCCAAGCTGGCATATTTGTCACACAGACTCTTAGTTCTGCTTCTTTAGCAAGTACCTTTGTCTGAACTGTTTATGAGAAGATGTTCGGGTACACTTACATATATATAGTTATAGTTTTAAATGGATAATGAGTTTCTAGCTTCTTCGACCTCCTGAGCATTCATTTCCAAGCTAAAACTCTTAAACGAAGAATGTGGCTGGATTTCATGTGTGGGGGATGCATATTTCATTCATTAATTTAGTGGGGCATGATGTTTAAACGACTTTATCTTCATTCATTTGATATACATTGTTGGCTCATTTTCTGATAACTTAAATTTTTAGAGAGTGATAATCTAACATAATATCGTTGCAACTCCGATTTTATAGTCTTTGTTCTGTCTTTCCTTCGGACAGCCTTATTGACAGCTTAAACTTTTGGTCGAGTGGTAATCTACCAATCTCTTCATGAACAATATAAGAAGGGCCTTTTTGCATGTATTTGCTGGAGCTATAGCATTTGCCACGTCCCCAAATATGCGTTGCAAGAATATAATTTCGAAGATAATATCGCAACAATTGCATGATATGAATGGTGATTGTAGGGCCATCCGGGGCGGAGCTAGAATTGTAAAGTTGGAGGGGCCGAAGTAGAAAATACAAGTATATAAAATACTTAAGTGTTCAATACTTACATGTTTAGAACTAAATATTTCTAATTGAGTCATGTCTAATTTGTTTTGGAGGAAATTTTAACTTAAATTCTAAATTGTTTATTACAAATTCTATATATTATATATAATATAATAGATGAGTTATAAAAATATGAGGAGGCCAGGGCCACTCCAGGTCTAGAAGTGGCTCCGCCACTGGGGCCACGGAAAAAGATATGGTGGAGAATGAGTAAGTTGATGGTTGCAACTTGCATAGACTTTTATTGCCTTGCAGCTCTAAAATTAAAAGATATGTGCCTTCATATTAATTCGATTATTAAATATATGGGCCAAGATGCGGACCAATATCTAGCGTATTTGTGATTTTGGTATATAACAATTAATGGATTACAGTTAAGGGTGGGCATCAATCCAGCCGAACTAATAAAATCAGTCGAATCAAATCATAATTATCGGTTTAGTTTGGTTTTGATCAAGAAAAAGTCAAACGGTTTAAAAATCAAACCATATCGTATGTGATTTGGTTTGGTTTGGTAGTGAACTTTTATAAACCGACTTAAACCAAACCGAACGGTTTATGTGTATATTTATTTATTTATATTTTATTTACATGAGTAATACTCTAATTAGTTAATTACTATATATGAAAATTTGAATTGAGCTATATTAGTTAGTGAAATATGAAGTTTTATGACATTTTGAGCTTTAGGATGGTTTCGTACACTAAAAATGATTTATGTATGAAGCAAGTTGTGAATTTGTTGGTTAAAATTAGGCAAACAATGTTGAAAAAATGCAAAAAGAAAGAGAATTGGGCTTAGGCCCAAACCGGGCAAACCAAACCGAACAAAACTGTCTTAAATTGGTTTGGATTGGTTCAATTTCCTTTATAACTTTTATCCAAACCAAACCAAACTGTCATATTGTAATTGGTTTGGCTTTGGTTTTGAGGCGAAACCAATCCAATCTGGACCATGCCTACCCCTAATTACAGCCTATATAAACAAAGAATATAGTTGCAAATGTCAACAGGGTCTAGTTCAGTTAAAAAGGATTTTAATTTGTAAATTAATAGTTTCATGTTCGAACCTCCATGACAATATAGTAATATGTGTGTGTGTGAAAAACCTCCCTCCCACATAATTTTAATTATCGTTTGTACCAAAAAAAAAAGTAATATGATTGAGAATAATGCATGTGTCCTACAACGCATCAACGGCTTACCGTCATCAGATTAAGAGGAATGTGATTCGTCAACCTCCGTCTTGTTTTTGTGTTGACTTCTTGTCAATCTTGTGTCTCATTCATCTTACAAAGGGCCTTATTGATCCCCATGCAGCATTGGGCCCTCCTTAGTAAGAAGTTCGCATGTGACCCAACTCTCCAAGATTTTGTTGTTCAACCTGAACATCAATGAAATCAAGTGGGCCTTTCAACAGGGTGGCTATAACTGGCAAACTTGATGTACAAATCCAAAAGTTTGATTGGGCTCCCCCCTTGAATATGTTATCAATTTACAAATTAAAAAAACAAAATAAAAAACTTCAAGAATGTGAAAAAAGATGCAACAAAATCAACGGTGGCAAATTGGTAGGTAACCTTGTCGGATTTGAATTGGATGGTGAATTCACAACCACATATGAGGTGGGCCCACAACCATTACGAGAAATAATAGAGGCCTCACGAGAGGGTCCCGTGTACTCGTCAGTCTCCCATCTTCCGTTCCGTCGTCCGAATCAATCATAAACGAATGACAGAGACGTACGACGTGTCGGAAATCCAGGATATATGGACGCGTGTCTCTGTCTTTCTTTCATTACTTGTGATACCGACACTGCGTCGAGGCTCAGCTCCATCCTTCTCTCTAGGTAAACGTGTTACTTGTCCTCACAATGCATATGACTAGTGCCAAAGGTTCTACTGTTTTATATTTATTTGGAGTAATGATTTAAAGGAAATATTTCATGTTTTTATTTGAAATACTTATTCATTTAGTAGTATTTATTTGGCTTAATTACTCCAGCGTGGCCTGAAAGTATTGTTAAATTTTACATTACCCCTTGAAACTCAAAACGACTTAATTTGTTCAATTGATCAGTGTTTGGTGTCTCACTCATTCCGAAACAGTAAAATGTAACCAGTTTTATAGTGATGCAACAAACATGGAGGCACACAATAACTACAAACTCATCACAATTATTTCAATGGTGCATATTAATATATTTTTGCCTTCTTTTTCCACAAGGAATGCACAATATTAGCTGCGTTAAAAACAATACTTGATTAAAAAAGTGAAATTAGGGTTTCTAGCTATCAGTCTTATAATTATAGGAAGGAAAAGAAGACTCTACTCATTTGAATGCGAAAGCATTTCTAGCTATCAATCTTCAAGGCCTATGTGAACGTAGGTAGAACCCTAGTTAGTTAGTTTGCTGCAAATATGAATGAATAATGCAGGGGAGGGCAGCCGTGGAAGGAGGCTGGACCACAACCCATTGCTATTGCTTGTTGGCTTTCGGTGGGAAAGAAAAGGCATGGGACAATGTCAATGTGGTCGGCTCACTTACACATCAACGGGTGTGGTTGTGGGTGTGGCACACTAACCCATAATAACAAATATTATTGGTCATGGTCAGTCAGAGAGATCGATGACTATTCAATTGCTCTTGTTGTTGCAAAAGCCAAGGACAATAGTCTACAAGGTACAGCTACTGTTTTTCCTAATTTAGAATGCTTGCTTTCTTTTGCAAATGCTATAAGAAATGTGAGACTCAGTTCTATCAATTTCACATAATTATATTCGGGACTCATAGCAATTATCAAGAATAAAAACGTATATATACAAATTCAGATAATCTGCAAAAAATTTACATTAAAATTGAACAACGCAGCATGGGAAGACGAACCCCTGCCTCAGGAAATGTCAAATTTTGCCAATTAATGCAGTAATGCATTCAAGTTCAACTACCAACCAGCAGTCAGTCAGGTTACATTTAATTTAACTTTTTTTTTTTAATAAGCAATAATCTAAACGATAAGAAGGGGGTTACATTTTACATTTCTCAATGACAATTACACCCTAGAAAACCAGTAACTTTACCAACAAAAGGAGACAAAGAAGAAAAAATAAAAAATGGTGACCAACCTTTCCCAATTCATATTGCCCATGTTCTATGAGCTTGACCACGATCCTAAAACTGGTGACCAACCTTGCCTGTGAGGCTATGACTGTGACTCTTACCCCAATTACAGGCGACCATCCTTGCATGTTAACTGAATTCGGGCGCCTGTAATTGATGAACCACACGTAAACGTAACCTCTAGATCTACTTCTGTTGAATTCATTTTTCATATGAGTATTTTATTAGAAATTCCAGAACACATGCATGCATGTGTTACATCTTTCTAACGCTCTTGCAATCTCATTCTCTTGTTAAAGAACCAGAAACTTCATCAAAAGATAATTGTTAGATTTTTCCAAGTTAAATGCTGAAATAACTTTTAGAAATTTGATCAAAACGAGGGATCGAATCAAATAAGAAAAAAAAATATATGGTACTTGAAATAATTGTGTGGATAAACTTTGTTCACCTTGCAATTTTTTCTCCTTTTTTGCAAATATATGAAATGAACAATGGGGTTTTTTGATAACCCAACACATCTTTCTATGAGCTGAGACTGTCGTTTATAGCAATGCATGCACATCGAGTCTCGATCATCTTCTGCATGCGTTTTGGAGGGCATTGAAACCAGACGTCTACAGTCAGTGCCATTAGTTCTGGACACAGAAAAGCACAACCTCCCACTACTATTTTTCCCTATAAAAACACCACACTCTGCACCCCATACATCACTCACCAACATTAATTCAATTGATCAAAGCACCCCAAGCGAAAGAAACACTACAACAATTGCCATGGCTATCCTTAAGGTGGTTTGTGCTCTCTTCATGTGCATGGTGGTGGCTGCACCCTTGATCACCGAGGCAGCCCTTACTTGTCCTCAGATTCAGGCCGGGCTTGCCCCATGTCTGGGATACCTCCAGCGGGGCGGTGTCCCCGCTGGGGGCTGCTGCCCCGGGATCAAAAGACTGGTCGGCTCAGCCACGACCACAGCTGATCGCCAAAATGCTTGCAAGTGCTTGAAAACAGTTGCTGGCGCAGTCAAAGGCATAAACCCAGGCTACGCTGCTGCCCTCCCTTCCTTGTGTGGCGTCAAAATTCCCTACAAGATCAGCGCCTCCACTAACTGCAATAGGTAAATTTTGTTCATCAAATAATCTGACAGTTTTTTTATATTATGTTCTAAAATTTAAACACACTTTACGTATTATTTATTTTGGGTTTTATATGTGTTGCAGCGTGAAGTGATGATACGGAGAAGCACGTGGAAAGGAAGGATGATATGAGATGATAATATAGTAGAAGTAGCTAGGCTACGTTAAGAATAAAGAATGAGTGTTCTGTCGTTCTAATCTCTTTTTATTTTCATGCATGTCACCGATATCAGTCGGTTGTGGTTGTACTTGTACGTGATGATGGCTCTTACCATCTTCCTCAGGCAATCTATATCGTTCGTTTATTTTCCATATGCTAGAACAATCTTTAATCTCGTTCGTTTCTTTTCCATTTGCAAGAACAATCTTAATTAATCTAGTTCGTTTGTTTAAATATATAATTTTTTTTCCTCATTTGTTTGAAGGCTCAGTATCCTCGAAGGGATAGGGCCCATATACCATAATATCCCAAAGTCACACACATTTGATATTTTGTTAAATTTCATAGAGATGGACCATATTCATTCATGCAAAATTTTATTGACAAAGTAAAAAATTATCTGTGGAAGAATATTATGGGGTGGATCCTATCCAAGGCTGTATCTAACGGTCAAGAAACTTAAATAAAATCAAATGAAATGTTATGATCAGTACCAAAAATAAATTTCTTGTTTTAAAAGTTGAGGTATTCAAAGAAGATATTCTAACAAATTACAAATTGCAATATTTGAATAAAGTTTTTTGTCACATCCTGGATCGGCTCCGCCGTCGCATGATATTATCCGTTTCGAGTCCCCTGCCATCAGGTTTTGCTTATGGGAATTCACGAGCAACTTTCCAGTGGGTCACCCATTCTGGGATTACTCTAGCCCAAACTTACTTAAGTTCGGAATTCCTATAATTCAAAAGCCAGTAAGCTTCCAAAAGGCCTCGTGCTAGATGGAGGTAAGTATGTACATATAAGACATATCACCCCCTCTCCATTGATCGATGTGGAATGTTACACTTTTTGTTGAAGAGAGTGGGTGTATGAACAAATAGTTGGAAAGCTGAAAAGTCGGTCGGATTTACCATGAAAGAGATGGTTCTTAATAATTTGCCTCGTTTACAAACATAAAAACAATAGATTTTGATGACCAGAAGTTTTTTTGTACCTGGTTTTGGAGCAAAACACGAATGGCAGGGGAGACACGGGTCTGGTGTACTCGAACGTCAACAAGAAACATTTAAGTGAAACAAATCAATTATGCAGTACGCACACATTAATATCATGGGACCCCGACCTTGATTGTGCACCTAACTAAGTTGCCAGCAAGCCCTGTTTTGAACAGAGATAAGTTTGAGGTACCAATTATAATTTTTTTTTTTTCAGCCAAACTGGGGGAAGACATTATCCAAGGTTAATATGGTATTATCCTGGTTTTACCCTTTTGGGATAGTCATGATCCATGGGGAATAAAGTTTTAATCAAGTGTGACAATTTCTGTAAATGACACAATAACATAAGATCTACATTATAATTTATATGTCGTGTCTTCATAACAGGATTTTTTTTGGTTCGATATATAACATGAGCTAGCTTGTCACAAAATTGATACGAAAAATATCTAAAAGAACATGATTTCTCTTTGTTTTGGCCTTCTCTTTCATGTAGGTAGTAAGTTGGGGGATCATTTATGTGATTAGGCTAAGTTTGTGCTTAAGCGCATTTAAGGGATCCAACTGCAATCTTAAAACTTGAACATAGTACCCCAAGCATTAAATCCACCCCAACTACCAACTGATTCCTTCCCAACTCCCACACATATTTTGGGGGCCATGTGTAATATTTTTTGTTCACAACTACACGTTTGTTGTAAAAGGTTAACGACTGTGGGGAAATTTAATTTTACCTTATCTAATTTATGTTTCACGACTGTGAATTTAAAGACAAAAATTAGTATGATGAATAATTCAATTTTATAATATGAAATAAAAATATTTTACTTACATCATATTAGCATTATTTTTAGAGATTTTTTTGTATGTATAAATTATGATGTTAAAATGAATTTATTTATAAAATACTATTATTTTGAATCTGACAGTCAATAATAATAATTGATGTAATAAGTATGCATCAATAATTCACCTCATTTCTTCTCTATATAAACACAAGAGCATGGTGCCATACTACTCACTACTCTCAAGTTCCTCAAATCAAGTGCTTACAAATCCGTTTCAAACTCCTTTTTTCTTCGATCATCATAGTCGAGAGAGATGGCTTACTCTGCCATGACTAAGCTTGCTTTGGTGGTGGCCTTGTGCATGGTTGTGAGCGTGCCCATTGCTCAAGCCATAACATGTGGCCAAGTGTCCAGCAGCCTTGCACCATGCATACCCTACGTGAGAGGCGGTGGAGCTGTGCCTCCAGCTTGCTGCAACGGCATTAGGAACGTCAACAACTTGGCAAGGACCACCCCTGACCGCCAGGCCGCTTGCAACTGCCTGAAACAGCTTTCCGCCAGCGTCCCCGGAGTCAACCCTAACAATGCCGCAGCGCTTCCCGGCAAGTGTGGAGTTAGTATTCCTTACAAGATTAGCGCCTCCACCAACTGCGCCACGTACGTATTAAAAATAAAAAGAACTCCAAGTTTTAATTTTGTAGGTTTGATCAAAATTCAACGGTTCATATTATCTCAAAACCTAACTTTTTAAATGTGGATCGTTGAAATTTTGGTCTAGCTTGTTGAGAATTAAATGCGGAACATTACATAACTGACTGACTTTTGGGTTTGTTTTGTTGTGGTGTTGCAGCGTGAAGTGAGCTTGATATGGGACAAGTATTTTCGGCCGCAGATAATATTAGAGAGTCGGAATAAAAATGTGGCTATGTGATCCACTTAGGGATTCCTCACGACGGAATCGTTAAGTTATTCTATGTAATCTTTATCTTTGTATAACTAATAATATTTATGTTTAAGTAATCTTCTTTTTTCCTATAATTATTCAAATCCCTCTTCCTCAATCCTAATAATCTAAGAAAATATTTATAAAAACAAAAATAAAACTAGCTTGCTTAAGTCCACTGAGATACAAATTAAGACGTGTATATTTTATAAGTGTTCAGTACAACTGTACAAGAATGCCTGCCCCCACGTGGGTTTGGACCCACACGGATTCGTGCTCATTGAATAATAATTCAATTCTCTGTTCAACTATGGTTTTTGGCAAGATATTCTACTGACCAAATCCAAATAGTGAGTTATTGGTATATTGTGTTTTTTTTTTCACTGAGAGGGACGATTGTATAATAAACTTATACAAACTATACGGATGTTAGAACTCGAATTTCAAATTTTGTCTAAAAAAATAAATACTCTAAATCACAATATTAGTGAGTCTTTTACATGATATTGTGTTTTTAAAAAAATGGGGAACTAGGGCTTGTGATGGTAAATATCTCAATCTTACTGACCAACCGGAACAATGAAGCTAGATGGTAGGCTGTATGTTGGTCATGTGCATGGTGGTCGGTGCACCACCTGAACTGCGCAGATTATATAGGCTATAATTAAGTTTGATCAATCTGTGCCTAACAGCATTTAAGGGACTCAACTGTAACACCGACTTCCTCTCCCCAACTCCTACGCACGTGTTTGGCTCATGTAAACTTTCTGTTCCCACCTGAATTCACATGTGTTTAAGACATGGTTACCATGTTACCAAGGTAATTATACTCACCTTAATATTAATAGTTAATGTAATAAGTACACATTAATCCACATGCTAGCCATAGATAACGAGTTTATACATATAATATCAATAGATAAAACATAACGAGTGAAGTGTAAACACTATATGATAGTGTGAGTAATTTCACTCAGAAATTACTCATCAATAACACCAACATATTCATCCAATGATCCGATGATAAGTCTTGTCACTCGACCTTCCATTCACCCAATTTCCTCTCTATATAAATCACCAGACTATGTTGCCTTACTACTCACCCAAGTCCCCAAACTAATCAAGTGAAATTTTCATACACAATTTTTTCTCTGAGCATCAAAGTCATTATTTATGGCTAGCTATGCATTGATTAAGCTTGCTGTGTTTGTGGCCTTGTGCATGGTGGTGAGTGTACCCATAGCCTATGCCATAACATGTGACCAAGTCTCCCACAACCTCGTTCCATGCCTAGACTACTTGAGGAATTGCGGTGCTGTCCCTGAACCTTGTTGCAGAGGAATTAGCAACCTCAATGACTTGGGAAGAACCACCGCTGAGCGCCGGACCATTTGCAATTGTCTGAAACAAAATGCTCCTAGCTTGACCGGAGTTAATCCAACCTTGGCAGAAGAGCTTCCCGCCAAGTGTGGAGTCAATGTTCCTTACAAGATTAGCCCCAACCCAAACTGCGCAAAGTACGTATCAAAAACCCCACAGTGCTCAACTATGGTTGCCTCAAAATTTAATCTAATTTGACTGCCAACCATTGCATTTTGATGTAACGGTTTCATGTCATCGAAACTCCAAATTAACTTGGTTTTTAACTAATACATGTTTCTCATGAAGGAAAAAAAAAGGTAGTATTTTATTGATTTTGCTATGTTTTGTTGTTGTGTTGCAGCGTGCAGTGAACTTGATGGGAGATTAATTTTTCGGCCCCAAATAATATGAGAGTGAAAACAAAGTGTGATTCCTCATAGTCCCTAGTACTTCGATTTTCATCCACATGGTGATGAATATTGTAATACTTATATGGAATTTATAATAAAAGAAATGTTGTTCTCTTTTCTCTTTTACTTAACTTTCTCTTCCTTTTGTAAGAGTTAAATAAAAAAACGAAACTAAAAATAGCAAAAGTAGCTCATCTGGGCAACAAATTTTGGACCTCTATTAAATTGAATTCAATAGTTAATAGTGAATTGCTATCGCTCATCTCAATAGAAAAGTTCTTCTTATCGATAATTATAATTAGGCATTCAGGCAACAAGATAACATCAACAATTAACAAATGAGTTCAGTCAAAACGAAAAAATAATTTGTCAATTGGTGAAGATATAGATTAAACTCCTTTATCTCATTTTCTTTCATGATCATTACACACATAGACCAATTGGACCAACTCACACTGTTGATGACAGCCCAAGCCGAACCAATGCCTTGCCATATTGGGCTATTTCAATAAAGGTAATGTTAGGCTTATCACATTTTTATACTACTTTGTGTACCACTTCTCTAATAGAGGTGGAGTCCACCAATACAATGGAGTCCAACTTTATTAAAGAGGTGGTACACAATATGGTATAAAAAATGTGATAAGCCTAGCATTTTCCTTTCAATAACAATTCGGCTAATCAAGAGAATTCGAGATCACTTACAACCATTGGTTGCTGTTGGTCATGGATTGAAACGTTAGGCCACGTTTTTGTTTACCAATCCAAATTGTAGACCTCTTTATTATGAAAGTGATCAAACGTTAGGACACTTACAAATAAAAAGTGGAGCTCACTTGTCAAGATTTAACATGTACTTTATTCATCAAATATGGCAAACTCTGGTGCACCAATGAAGGTTTGCTCATGTGCATGGTGGTGGGTGCACCCTCAGCCCAGGCCATAACGTGTAGCAATGTGACTGCAGCCATGTTGCCATGCATAACCTGACTGGTAGAGGACCAGGCCAGGGACGGACCTTTAGTTTGGCAAACCTAGGCTATAGACAAGGTGGCTTCTTTTTTCCAACCAACTCCCTCCCAACTCTCCTACACATATTTTTGGGGTCATGTGTAATTTTTTTTGTTCACAACTGCACATTTGTTGTAAAAGGTTAACCACTGTGGGGAAATTTATTTTTACCTTATCTAATTTATGTTGCACGACTGTGAATTTAAAGACAAAAATTAATATGATGAATAACTCAATTTTATAATATGAAATAAAAATATTTTACTTACATCGTATTAGCATTATTTTTAGAAATTTTTTTGTATGTATAAATTATGATGTTAGAATGAATCTATTTATAAAATACTATAATTTTTAATCTAACAGTCAATAATAATAATTAATGTAATAAGTAGGCATCAATAATTCACCTCATATCTTCTCTATATAAACACAAGAGCATGGTGCCATACTACTCACTACTCTCAAGTTCCTCAAATCAAGTGCTTACAAATCCATTTCAAACTCCTTTTTCCTTCGATATCATCATCATAGTCGAGAGAGATGGCTTACTCTGCCATGACTAAGCTTGCTTTGGTGGTGGCCTTGTGCATGGTTGTGAGCGTGCCCATTGCTCAAGCCATAACATGTGGCCAATTGTTCAGCAACCTTGCACCATGCATACCCTACGTGAGAGGCGGTGGAGCTGTGCCTCCAGCTTGCTGCAACGGCATTAGGAACGTCAACAACTTGGCAAAGACCACCCCTGACCGCCAGGCCGCTTGCAACTGCCTGAAACAGCTTTCCGCCAGCATCCCCGGAGTCAACCCTAACAATGCCGCAGCGCTTCCCGGCAAGTGTGGAGTTAGTATTCCTTACAAGATTAGCGCCTCCACCAACTGCAAAACGTACGTATTAAAAATAAAAAGAACTCCAAGTTTTAATTTTTGTAGGTTTGACCAAAATTCAACGGTTCACATTATCTCAAAACCTAACTTTTTAAATGTGGATCGTTGAAATTTTGGTCTAGCTTGTTGACAATTAAATGCGGAATATTATATAGTTGACTGACTTTTGGGTGTGTTTTGTTGTGGTGTTGCAGCGTGAAGTGAGCTTGACGCAGATAATATAAGAGAGTGAGAATAAAAATGTGACTTTTGGGATTCCTCTTGACGGAATCGTTAAGTTATTCTATGTAATCTTTTATCTTTGTATAACTAGTAATATTTATGTTTAAGTAATGAATATTGTAATACTATATGGAATTTATAATAAAAGAAATGTTCTTCCCTCTTCTCTCAAAAAACATTCTTAGAACTTTTTCCACTTTGAGGGGGAAGGAAGCCATTGTTCTTCCCCCCTCTCCCCTCTTCTCTTCCTCCTTTCACATCTTCCTCCATTTTCAAAGACAAAGGGTTTTCCCTATTTGTCTTAGTTTTGTTATGATTTTCATCCAACCATTATAGGAGGTTGCTGCTCAGCGTCGAATCTTCACCTGCATTTCGGCATCGGATCTCCACCACCATCTTTTTTGCAATTTCTTAATGTTTGGAATAAGTTGCAGAGACTCTTTGGGTTTTCTTTATAGTTTTCACCTCTTCTTTTGTGAGAGTTTTTCATCTCTCCTTTGTGAGAGCTTTTCATCTATCTTTTGTGAGAGTTTCATTTGTATTGTTATAGTTTGGTTTTTTCAAACTTTATCTTTTTTTTATTATTCTAAGTTTGCAATTTTAGTTGGGATGCCTATACCAGAGTTTCTTCTATCCTGTCTGATCGTTAGTGGAGACACACCAGATTGTCTTAATTTTGATATTAGACGGCTCTGTTATTGTAATGACCCTTTTGTGGCTAGTTTGTATTGACCATTTGTGGCTAGTGGCTTTTTGGCTGAATTATGAATGAAATCATATAATTTCTTTAATTAATAAATAATTAAAAAAAACCCTCTTTTCCTTTTGTAAGAGTTAAATAAAAAACGAAACAAAAAATAGCAAAAGTAGCTCATCTGAGCAACAAATTTTGGACCCTATTCAATTGAATTCAATAGTTAATGTTGAATTGCTATAGCTTATCTCAATAGAAAAGTTCTTCCTATCAATAATTATAATTAAGCGTTCAGACGACAAGATAACATCAACAATTAACCAATGAATTCAGTCAAAATGAAAAAATAATTTGTCAATTGGTGAAGATAGATTAAACTCCTTTATCTCATTTTCTTTCATGATCATTACACACAGACCATTTGGACCAACTCACACTGTTGATGACAGCCCAAGCTGAACCAATGCCTTGCCCTATTGGGGCAATAACGGTTCGGCTAAGCCTTGGCCCTTCAAGAAAATTCGAGATCATTCACAATCATTGGTTGCTGTTGGTCATGGATTGAAACGTTAGGCCACGTTTTTGTTTATCAATCCAAATTGTAGACCTCTTTACTATGAAAAGTGATCAAACGTTAGGACACTTAACAAATAAAAAGTGGAGCTCACTTGTTAAGATTTAACATGTACTGTCTTCCTCAAATATGGCAAACTCTGGTGCACCAATGAAGGTAGCAGTTCTTATGTTGCTCATGTGCATGGTGATGGGTACACCCTCAGCCCAGGCCATAACGTATAGCGATGTGACCGCAGCCATGTTGCCATGCATAAGCCACCTGCCGCCGGACCTATAGCTTAGGTGGCTTCTATTTTCCAGCCAAAAAAATAAAATCCTAACTCACCTAGGGATGAACCTTTAGCTTGGCAAACTTAGGCTATAGACAAAGTGACTTCTTTTTTCCAGCCAAAAATAATAAAATCCTAGCTCACCCAAGGACGGACCTTTAGTTTGGGGAACCTGGGCTATAGCCCAGGTGTGGCTTCTTTTTTCCAGTCAAAAAAATTAAATCCTAGCTTACCCAATTTAAATAACCTAACCTCATTTAGTTATCCTCTTTACACAGCACGTAGTCAATAAAAAGAGAGAGGGGGAGAACACACAACACAACAAAATAAAAAAATTAAAAAAAGAGAAAAAATAACTCTCACACACAGCACGTAGAAAAAAAAAAAAAAAAAAAAAAGGGAAGCACCACCCTACCCTTGCATGTAGAGAGAGAGAGAAAAAAAAAAAAAAAAGGCTCTTCTTGATGCTGCACTCACCTTCAAGACTTAATTCAAGTGAATCAAGTTCCTATATTCGTCATGTAAGCTTCTCTCAATTTCTTGATGCTTTAATTTGAGGATTTTTTTGGAGTTTATGAAGTATCAATTAGGATTTGCAATTGACACTTATGAATTATCAATTAGGATTTGCAATTGGGACATCAGTTTCAGTTTATGAGTTATGAATTATCAAATAGGATTTGTAATTGATTTTATTGTTCTTGCTTTTTTTTTAAAAAAAAAAAATCTTATGTTATCAATAAAATCACATGGTATTGTTGAATTTTCTATTTACTTAGTACCTAAATTTGGCCAACTTTATTTTAAAATCCTGAGTTCGTCCCTCAAAGAATGCCAACACCACCGCTGAACGCCAAAACGTTTGCATGTGTTTGAAATTCGAGGCCAATGGTATCCCAGATCTTAAGCCTAACCTTGTCTCTGGCCCTCCCTCCAGCTGTGGACTTAACCTCCCGTACAAGTTCAGCTGCAGCACGTACGTATAAATTTATATATCTCACAAAATCACATAATCAACGGACTATATTATACGTTAAGTTCACTTGTTATAGCGATAAGTTCTCAAGAGATAGTAACCACTATTTTTATTTATTTATTGGATTTTATTGTGTTGCAGCATCATGTGATGAATGAAGTTGAGATGGACGAGCATGCAATATTAAGAAAATATGGTGTGTGGGAATTAAATATTCCCCATGTGATAGCATCTAGCCGAGTTGAAAAGAGCCTAAACTTGCAGACTAGAGATCTCATGTTCGAACCATCATGACATAAATTGTGTGTGTAAAAAACTCCCTCTTTTATAATTTAAACTATTATTTATACTTAAAGAACATAATATATGTCATTTTTCATGAAAATATCTGTAGCATATATTGCACCGATCAAGAGCTATATATATGACGTACGTAGTTCAACAACAAAGTTTGTCATGTAGTTAAAAGCATTGAATTTAGCTGCCAACTAATATCCATATTTCGGAGCCACATGTTCGTGGCCTTTGTTCTTTACTCTCCCACTTTTTCATATATAAACCCCTCCAGACCACTCGTCCCTACCACACAGTCAAACTCACAAACCTCCAGCTACAAGTATACATTTTCACAAAGCTCCTTCAAAGTCTCAATAGTTCTTCTCAAGTTATGGCAAGCTCCCTGGCCTTCAAGCTTGTTCTGGTGGTCCTCGGGTGTACGCTGGTTGGTGCACCCTTAGCCCAAGCTGTCATACCATGCAGCAGGGTGTCACAATACGTGGGACCCTGCATAAGTTACTTGAAGACGGGTGGGGCCGTGCCTGTACCATGCTGTAATGGGATTAGGTCCCTGATCGGCTTGGCTGGGACCACACCTGACCGCCAGGGCGTGTGTAGGTGCTTGGTCGCGACTGCTAAATCAATCACTGGGATCAAGGGTGAACTTGTTAGTGGACTCCCTAGGGCTTGTAATGTCAGGCTTCCTTACCCCATTGGACCCAACGTTGACTGCAACCGGTAAAATTCATGTTATATTACCTCAATTTTCACATTAAAAAGATGGATTAAAATAACTTAATTATATTTTATTGTGTAATGCAGGATCCACTGAAGTTGAGATGGGGAGGCAGTTCTCGGCCGCGAGATAAAATCTAGTAGGTGCTAAAATAAAGTGGGTGCTGAAGAACTCTCTATCATCAGCTCCTTAAAGTACATGATCCTTGTTTGTAAAATTCTCTCTGCAAGATCTGTACTACCTTCTCTTTTATGAATAAAAAGAGTGATCACTTATCCATGTTTTTTTTTAAATCTCCTTAAATTTTAATTTTTTGAAAAATTAATATAAAAACATCATTATATATGATTATGATTAATTAGAAAAATTACCTAAATTAATAAATTAAAAAGTGACATTAGTTGTACCGACCATTTCTTTCAAAGTCCTACATATAATTATGTATGTGAGATTCACATTTATGGATGGGTGCGTGACACCGACCATCAATTTCATTTGGGATGAAATTCATTAAGTTTCTTTTGTCCTGACCAGAAAAACTTATGGCAAAACATTCTGACAAAAATTAGGTACGTGTTAAGCGTTTTCTAGAAAATCTGTTCTCGATGAAAATATATTCCAATCTAAGTTTTAGATGTATCGAATATTAGTTAGATTTTCAATGTTAGGGCTTGTTTGGAGTGATTCTGAATGGGGGCCAATTGATAGGGCTAAAATCAATTCTATGGAGAATCTAATCACTTTTTGTGGTTTTAAGTGATTTGAAGGACAAGCATATGAAATGTGTTTCTCCTTATAATCACTTAAAATGATTATATAGAGAAGTACATGAGAAATACTTATTCCTGTAAGTGATTCTGGCCCTCTTAAAATCACTCCTAAACGAGTCATCAATGTCTTGTGTGTTGCATCCTTTCAGCTTTTTGTTTATTTTGGGCTTCGGAGTCTGTTATATCGGGCCTTTGTATATCTTGAATCTTGCTGTCGTTCTGAGTTATCTATGAATTTTCATACCCAAAAAGAAAAAAGAAACTTGTTTCTCCATGAAAGTTTTTGGTTGAAACAAACAAAGTCTAACCAAATCTTGTAATACTAAAGCATAAAAAAGAAAAATAGAGAGAGAGAGAGAGAGAGAGAGAGAGAGAGAGAGAGAGAGAGAGAGAGAGCTTTTCTGAAAAGATCGAATTGTACAATACAATTTGTTCCTTATTAGTTCTTTAATTTTTTGTTTCTCCTTGTAACCGAGAAATTTATACAATAATATATAACAAATAGCATGCACCACCAAACAACTATATGATGCACTTAATATATGGTGAGGGCCTACTATGACCATGACTCCATGAGCCTTGATTATTTAGTTTGGGATTCAGCTACCTCGTACAAAAGAACAAAACAAAGACCCAAGATTGAAACAAGTACATGGATTTACAAAGACAGACACCCCTCAAGGCCTCCTCATACAAGAACACAAAACTTTCCTTTGGGATAGAATTTGTGACATATCACATTATCTATAATTTGTGTGAGTTGTCAACTTGTTTAACTTAAATGACCTTAATTTATAGACTAGTGGTTTTAGATTCGAAACATTGAACAATAGAAACTTAGGTAATGACCTAATAGTAATAGATAATACTCTAAACTGCTCTTAGGTTAGGATAAACAAAAATCGGGGAAAAAATTTATTTTATTTTATTTTTTTAAAAAAGGACCTCCGTATAGCCGTGTGGCTATACTTCTTAAATAAATAACTATATTCAAAGTGTACAGCCGAGCGGCTATACTCTATAAAATTGTATAAATCTAAGGCATATATAGTCGCGCGGCTATACTGTGTAAATATAATAATATATTTAAAAAGTATAGCTGTTCGACTATACTCAAATATTATATATATATATACATATGTATATAAGGAGTATAGCCGCACCGGAGGCGATTTCCAAGTAGGCCAAAGTGACAGTTGGAGCTCGAAGCTTCTCTTTTCCCTACAATCATTTTGAAAGCAAGATGTTTTCATGGATATTTTCTATCAAATTATGGAGTTTGTTGATGTTAATACTCCTTTCTGCTGTACTGTTTACAAGTCATGTAGAGTAAATCATTATTCAATCCTTCTTGTTGTGGAGGACAATACTGCTGAGACCATTTAAGCTTGTCACTGTGTTTCTTCAAGAGGCGAACCATGCTATTGCTTGTAAACTTACAAGTGGTCATGTAAGAAGCTCTGTTCTTTCATATTTTCATATAAACTTTTCATAATGCTCATGTTGATAAATTGTAACAGAATGCCTGCGTCGCCTTGCTCTCGGGTTGTTGAATTAATGAATTTTATTTAGTATAATTTTTGTGACTGATAACTCAAGTGAGGAAAAAAGCAAATTTCTTCCGGCACTAATGCCCTTTCATATGCGTTCTTCAATCGTAGAGTTATAATCTGTACATGGCAATGGTGCTTTTTCGCTACTTCTGTATGCACTTTATTGTATTCTGTTAACAAATAAATGGAAGGACATTGTTAAGTTTGCATTGCTCAAATTGATACATTGCAGCAGAATGCCTTGCTACGATATATCCTAATGAAAACTCATAATTTCATGAGTATCTACTCTCTCTCTCTCTGACTCATCATCTTGGTGAGGTCAAATTCTGACCTAGGTAGCTTCGTAATTGGCTAAGTTTAGAAAGTCTTTCATTTATTTGCGGCCGCTAATGATACAGATTAGTTTGCAGGTAGAAGGGATTCAAGTTCATGCAGATGAGGGTGGAACCACACAAACCCGTGGTGGTGTATTATACTGCATCTTTGACCTATTTTATGTTTCAGTTAGTTGAATCTTTAGCTCTTCTCCATTGAGAGCTGTGTCCAAATAAGTTCTGATGTAATTGTTTCCATTTACGTTTCACTCCAAATCTTGGTTCATCCTTTTGGGGGATGCTATGGATTCTTGCATCTACAAATCTTCTTACTGCACGAATAGCTGCTGGGTGTTTTATTGCTGCTTTACTGGTTGTACTGTTTATAGCTAAAAATGTAAGTATTAATTCACATATCCTTTACTTGGTTTTGGCTGTTACCTTGCTTCCTAGGCTAAAATGCACCTATAAGCATTCGAGTGGGTACATGCAACAGTTTAACATGGGAAATTTGCAGAAGAGTGTCCTCGCTGTACTGGTTGTGGATGGGGTCATTGGGGTGTCATTTGGTGAGCTTCTTATATTGTTAATAAGATTTTTGCCTGAGAGCTTTCCTTCTGATCTTTTTTATGCATTTCCATTTCTTTTGCTGGACAAACTACAAGGGATGCTCTTATGCCGTACTTGTGTGGTTCTTTCTGACTCTGAAGAGCTTTACTTGTAGGGGGTTTATATCTTTCTTGTTTCTCTGCGGAGCCATGTACCTTGGTCTTGTGATTTTGTCTTGAGGCATATGCTTTGCTTCCACTAAAGCTTAAATGAATTACTTGTAGTTACTAAAATGGTTATATTTCTGTCATTCTCATTGCCTATTATCTCAATCACTTTCCCTCCATCATGCTATAACTTGTGTATAGATTCATTCTTTCCAACGCGGTGGATCTCAGATATCTTAGTTATGCCAATGAATTTTGTTTATGGGGATTGTATAAGTTTTCTCATAGAGTTCTTTGGAAGTGTTTTTCAGCATGCATCCACAAAACATGTTGCTACACGAATAGCTGCTGGCTGTTTCATCGTTGCCCTATTTCTTGTACTCTTTTTAGCTAAAAATGTAAGTATCAGTGAACCTATCTTCTACTTGGTTTTGAATCTATGATATGAAGCATTTGGGACAGGCAGCAACACTTTGACATTAGATATCATGGAAAGTAAATGATGAAGATCTAGAAACCCTCAGATTCCTGAAAAGCCTAAAAAGATCAAAATATGTACTGATATCCGGCATGAAGAGCTATTTCCCAGGGTACACAATTGGGTTGTAAACTCAATTTTTTTTTCTTTTATATATGCCTATAAAGCAAAACTTGCTAACTAAATCCTTACCCTGTTGCATTTGTACTGCTTGATAATGTACAGTGGACATTTGGAGGACTTTGTATAGGTATTCCGTAATCCAATCAAACATCTTCCTATTACTACGAGCAATGTGATAATTGGATGTTTTATGTTTTGCTGGAGCATGAAATTTCGAGTTCTCCAACAAATAATCTTGTATTCCATGTTGAGAAGTCGGACACCATCTTCGATTGCCACCAATGAGAGAGGAGTACCTGCAAGAAAACACTCCGATGCTCAAGTCAGTGTTCATTCAGGAATATTGCGTACAGTCAGAATAATCTCATACCTCTCTCCCTCTCTCCCCTTATGCTGGGAAATTAATTGGCTTTTTATAGGCACTAAAATCCTTAGACTCCAAGTCCCATGTCCCATATTTATCTCCATATTCTATGGTAGTAGATATCATGTTATTTGATTCCCTCCACTTCCTCAGATTTAGGATTCATGAGAAGTGGTTTGTTACTTGGGCCTTAATTTTTGCTCCCACAGATGCCCTCTTTTCTCTCTCTAGACACGTGTTTAGGGTGTAGAGAGAGAAAATATTCTTTGTGGAAAGAACATTTTGATCATGAGCATGTGAAATTTCATGGATATGGTGGCCTTTGGCAATGAGTATGGTCTTCAACATTAAGCTTGATCATCTTTGGATTTGACCTTTGGCCGAGAGTTTGGTCTTCGACCATGATTTTGAGTCTGGCCTTTGACCACAAATATGGTCTTCTACCATGATTTTGAATTTTGCCTTCGATATGGATTTGGCCTTCGGCCTTAAGTATGGTCTTCCACCAAGTTTTGTCTTCGACATGAATTTGGCCTTCAGTCACAAACATGGTCTCGACCACATGAATTTGAATTTCATTCACAATCATGGTCTTGAACCACTTGAATTTGACTTTCAGTCGCAAGCATGAGTTGAGTATTGGCATGCCCCCCATTGGTTTAGAGTGCATGTGTTTACTAACTACACATTGTGGCTCTCGTTCAGCCTCTGTTTTTGTTGATTTTGTCGTTAGTTGGGCTTCATAAATTGCCACCATATAGAAATAGGATTATGGCTTATCTTGAGTGGTGCAGTAGCTGCCCCCACCACACACGATAATTTCATCAACAAAAATCAGTTTGAATGTACAGTAAAATTTCACTATGTACGAATCAATACGTAGGCTTAGTAGTATCTAGATATTGAGCAGCATATGACTAGATTCAAATTCAGGCATTTTATAGAGCCATACATGCAATTGTTCTCATCTCCCAAACCCAAATGCATTTGTCAGATGTATATATAATCAATTTAAAAGCTTCTAATCATACATCTTTGAGGCCATCTTGGCTTCACCAACAATTAAAAAAGTAGCTATCTTGGCTCTCCATTTATTGTACGTAATTTGTAACAATTAGAAGCCATTTTAATTAGCCACAACCACCGGGAAGAAGATGCCCCCAGCACAAGTTCATTGTGTACAGCTGCTATAAATGATCAGATGAGGTGCTGGTATATATTAAACAGCAAGTAACATCATGATTAATACTTTCCCTAGATTCCAAATAAACATAATATATCCTCTTTTCTTTCTTTGCCAAAGAACGGATTGCATTTTTTAAAAAAAACTACTTCAGAGGAATGAGAAAGATCTTACCTGTATCTTCATTTCATTCCGAAATGAAATTTTGAATATCTTCATTGGCTTAGAAGCTTTGAACGCACACCGACAAGCATGTGTTTCAAACGCTCCTTACTTTTGCATTGTTTGTCTTCTAGATAGTTCTTTACAAGTAAGGATTTCAGAGGTCGCGATACTTGAGCAATTCCAAATACGAATGTTCTCATAAGCAAGAAAGATATGACAGGCGTGCGATTTCAAATATTGACATTTCTACCAAGACATAGATGACCCCAACCCTTGTGCCATTAGTGTGTGTGGCCTATTAGTGTGTGGCGGCGACATGGGCATATCTCCTAATACAACTATATAGGATTCGCCAACACAATGCAGTGTAGTAAATCACATAAAATTGATATGCATTTGTTGGATAGATGGGCATCCAGATTTCAAAGAAACAGATTCTATGCACCATGTAAATTAGTGGCTCAACGTTTTTCTCTTTTTGTCAAAGAGGAACGACCAAGTCCATTTAATTCTAAACTGATCAAAATGAATGAGATGGTTCTTATCTGTGTCGTCGACATCCAAGTATAACTTTGGCATTCTGGCTCCTCATTTTCAAGAGATGCAGTTTAGAGTCTGCTGCTATTCCCTGTTCTCCTGGCGTCTTTGTTAGTTTAGAAATCACAACACCCCATTGTAGTCGGACAAATGTGCACATATGGGGACAACATTTCAACCAACAATTGCATCCTGTATTTTGAGATAATAAAGAATCTGGGCAGCCAAAACATGTTAATTATGTCCCTGTTTTTAGTAGAGAATCAAGCGAGATCATTTGAAGCATTTAACCGCCTGCCCCCATCTCATCACAACAAAAGAATTAGTTGTCATGAGTATGACCGTGAGAATGACAATCGAGTATATCCTTGTGATGATTAATGTTTTTGTGATAATAACAGAGAGATTAAAATCTGGCACCCACAATATATTACACTATGTAGATAATCAAATGGGAATTAAATATCCCCTTTCGAAGGATTTAGCATGTGCCCTCCAATTCAATCCGTTTGTTACATGATGCAATAAGCAATGTTAATAACAAAGACTTTGATAATGCCCACATAAAACTTTCAGAGTGTATGGAGAAGTGCAATCATAGAATGCAATATTTTCATCCAATCTTTAAATTGTGAGAGATAAAGAGTTAGAAATTCTTCTCTTATTGGGGGAGTCAACTCTTGCCCCCATTGTAGCACGGGGGAGCCTTCAATTATACAGTGTTCCTTGCTCCTTAATATGGCTTTTTGTACGGTTCTTACAAACGGCACCAACTGTTGGAGCATGAAATTTCGAGTTCTCCAACAAATAATCTTGTATTCCATGTTGAGAAGCCGGACACCATCTTTGATTCCCATCAATGAAAAGGGAGTACCTGCAAAAAAAACACTCTGACACTTAGGAAATTAATTGGCCTTTTATAAACACTAAATCCTTGGACTCCAAGTCCCATATCCCATCTTTATCTTCATATTCTATGATAGTGGATATCATATTATTTGATTCCTTCCACTTCCTCATATTTAAGGTTCATGAAAAGTGGCTTGTTACTTGATGCTTAATTTTTGCTCCCACATGTTTACTTCTTGAGCCACCAGGATTCATTATTTTATTTGCTGTAATTTGGTGTGTGCAATGCAAGAAACAACGCCAGTTCGTATACTAAGGGAAATGATTCTGTTTAACTTTTAATATTTAATATAATATATTTAAATTTTTTATATATATATATTATTTTTATTCAATAATTTGTGAAAATTATGTGTATAATATGTGAATTTTACTTGTATTATTGAAAATTTTGTAAAATACACATGAATATGAAAAATATGTACATATTGTATGTTTGTTTTTTAAAAAAACATATATTTTACCAAGTCTTTAAGATATGTATGAAAAATAAAAGTATTATTAAAATATATATATAAGAGTATATAATACAAATATTAAACAAAAAAATACTAAATTCTTTATACAAATAATAACTTTGAAATAGTAAAAACTCAAAAGCAGCCCTATGTAATTTAGACATTTATAATCCGGCCGACCTTTGATGAGGGCTTGCTTGCATTTGGGCAAGAGAAAAATCTCACACGCATTCCCAAACTAAAATATGGTGTGTGAATGAACTTTTATATTGTATTATTATATAGCCCGTACAAAGCAGACATAAACGAGAACAGCAAATTTAATTTCAAGACATGAATTTTGGTTTCTCGATCCAAGTGCTAGCATTTAAGATCCTCAACAAAACTCCGCTGAAGTTTTCAATTCCTCCCAACTACCAAGTAGCACAAACAAAGCCCCAAGATCACAGGCTCACATGCTAGCTCTTCCATTGTCTATATAAACAGCATACCTTCAGCCCTCTCATAGCCACCAGTATCTGTCTCCAAATACTAGAGCAAAAGTTAGTTTCAAAAGAGATAATATATCAGCTTTACTTACGACGTCGTTATGGCTAGCTCTGGACAGCTCCTCAAGCTCGTTTGCCTTGTGGCGGTGATGTGCTGCATGGCGGTTGGTGGTCCCAAGGCCATGGCAGCTGTGTCATGCGGCCAGGTGGTGAACAATCTGACCCCATGCATAAACTACGTGGCAAACGGTGGGGCGTTGAACCCTAGTTGCTGCACTGGGGTCAGGTCTCTCTACAGCTTGGCTCAGACCACAGCTGACCGCCAGAGCATCTGCAACTGCTTGAAGCAAGCCGTCAATGGCATCCCTTACACCAATGCAAATGCTGGGCTTGCCGCTGGCCTTCCTGGCAAGTGTGGGGTCAATATTCCTTACAAGATCTCTCCTTCTACTGACTGCAAAAGGTATGAAAAAAATCCAGTCATTCTTATGAAATTAGATTATATTTTCATTATGATTAGGTACATTATTATGTTCTTAACCAAGTTCTGTGTGTTGCAGCATCAAGTGAGAGGTTTCTGTGGAAGCCAGCAGCTTGAACTAGTGGCATAAGAATAAATTGGTGCTTTGGTTTGGCTGGCTCGTGCACCGCTTTTGGGAGTTGTCTGCTGTTGGTTTCAGTGGGTGTTGCTCTAGTTGTTATGTCATCTACTTGGTGTTTAGGTTTCTAGTTTGATACTGGCTGATTTGATTTCCCCAGTGTTTAAATCAGCTTCTTTGTTGTGACTATCTACTGTTGAATTAGTAATTATGTATCTTTTCTCTTAACATCTATGCAGCTTCAGTATTTAACCAAAGTAATTAGCATTGGATCAGTCACCAGTGTGGGGTTTGCAGTTAATCAAACTAAAACATGGTTTTCCTTCTCGACGCCTAGGACAAAAGTTTAGGTTTTTTCTCTTATTATATATATCTAGCTGTGTCTGGTTCACTGTTATAAGAAGGAGAAAGAATATGGAACAAGCAATTGAATGCTGCTAATTATGGCACCTTAAAGTAAAAAGCAGTAGATGAACTTACCAGATTGAGACATTTCCCCAATGAATTACTTGACACCATGCATAACTGGAACCCTCATTGGTCAAATTTATTCCCTAGTCAATTGTGAACAAGAGTGACTCACATTAATGATTGGGAACGGAAGCTGCTTACCATTCTCTGCCTCCATATCCCCACTTCTAATTCTCTAGACAAATATACATAGGACCCATTACACACATAGTGTTGGGGTCATAACTCCTCTCTAATCAAGTAAATTGCACTTATATGGTCCCAAACTTCGGTCTTAAGTTTGTTTTTAATAGAAAAAGAAAAACAACTACAACCGGCAATTACGAGGATACGCAAGCACAAACAAATCAAAATAAAAAGAAATCTAACAATTCAAAGACAATCCATCCTCCCACAAATGTGACGCAGAAAGGCCATGTTCTAAATCAGTTAAAGAATCAGCAGTAAAATTAGCTTCCGTAAAAACATGTTTAAAAGAAACTTCTTCACAAGCCATAGACCCATCCATGTTCAATTTTCACCATCTCCAAATATTTGAATGAGAATCATAAACGAGTGTGATGATTACGAAGTGAAACGACACGTTTGGAATATCATGAAAAGGTTCCGGCCCAACTAGCAAGACCGAAGCCCAAGCCCTAGAGGGGTGGGCCCAAGTGAGTCAGTCAATGAATGCTGAGTTGAGCTATGGTGGTGCTGCTTTAGTTGTTTCAACTGCCAACCGTCTCTCATTCCTTTTCCCACCTAAACCGAACAACAAGGATTTATGAGGAGGAAGGATATGTGGATATGATGGAGCTATGGTGAGTGAAGTAGTTCAAATCTCATTATATTATTATATTATTAGACATCACTCACCAAATGCCCTTTCAAATCTCATTACAAAATATTCAAATTTCCCCCCAAAGTGGGCCCCACCACGAGCGACAGAAGCTATGCCTGACATAACAGGCCCCATCAAGATGTGTCCCGCTCATCACGGGCCAGGCCACAGCCTAACCCTAACCCCCCAACCCCCACCTTGGCCCCTTGATCAACGTTTGTCCCGGTGTTTTCTTCCCTAACCTACATGTTCTGATTTGATATCAATGGTGGGGTCTCTAGACTCTAGTCTATTCTATTTACAAGAAAAAAAAAATTAAAAGAAAAATTATTTATGTTATACAACAAAGAACAAACAAAGCATAGCCACCGACACACGATAAGGTTAGTAGATGTTAATCTTGTAGTTAAGACTCCTTAATGTTGGTCAAATAAAAGGTTGGGAGAATTAAAAAGAAATCGAATCATCTATTTTTTATGGATTTAGTGATTTTGACAACATTTTAAGTACATATATATTAACATTAGAGCAACGGGGTGGCTTGGGCAGAACGGGGAAAAGCTCAGGCTTTGAATTTTGAGTGCATTAGACTCTTCTCTCATGTATGAAATCCCTTAGAACCTTTTTTTATATTTATTTATCAAAAATAAGAAAAGCCTTAGAATGTTGGTGAAATCAATAGTAGAGAGAAAATGTTGACGAATCCAATGCTAAGTGAGTGTGAGACTCCGACATATATCTGAGACGAACATGACAATTTTAAAGAAGTATCAACGGATCATAGATGATCTATTTTCAATCAATTTAGTGGTTTCACAATGGCATTGAACTCTTTCTTATGCTCAATTCTATTGATTTCGTGACAAATAAGATCATTTTAAGCAGAGAATATGATAACATATTAACATGGACCTAGAAGCATATGCCTGTGTTCATAAGGAATTATGATTAAGTACATATTTATCAACACTACAGGAAGGGGAGGCCTGGGGAGAAGGGGGAAAAGCTATATAGATATTTGCAAACACTTGGAGATGCTAGTAGGTCACCCATCTTTTAGGTTAAGGTAGCCTTTAAAAATAGGATGAAACGAACCCTCCTTCCATATATAACCCATAACATCAGTTCAAATGCGTGACCATAAGTATCTTTTGCAGGCAGTAAAGGAGGAAAAGCTAGACAGATATTTTCTGTTATTTTTTATAAATAAAAAAAATCTTTTTCTCTTTTCCTTTAAACAGATATCATACTTATCCATCTGTACCCTATGATGTCAAAAGCAACATACAACCGAATTGGATATTGGCAACAAAAATTTCCACTATGCCTGAATCTGCATCCAAGCACAGATCATACATCAAACAGTTTATGATTAGTAGAAACCACATAGGATTTACTTGGCTCTATTTACAGATGCACAACAGGGGATTAATAAGATCAGATCTTAGAGCCAGTATCAAGGGTTATTAAAATTCTTAATCATGATTAGGTAGACTAAGCTGACACCATTTTCTCTCACTTTTCCCCAACTTTATATCTCTCTGCTGCATAAATGCACATCTCCTTGGACCAACTTGACCCCTTCAAACACTACAACTGCTGCATAGGCATTAGCCCTTCTCTCTCTCTCTCTCAAATACAGAGCTGGGCATGTCACCTTTTCTTATTCACATAATTGGAAGAAAATTTCTGGTCCTTTTGGCTCTTCTGGGTTCTTGACAAAGATGATGACTATGCAAAGTTACTCCTAGCTCCAGATTTCAGTCAAGATAGGTTCTTTTCTGCTTGGTTGTGGTTCCAGAGGAGGGAAATTTCTATCCTGCTAAAGAGGACCATTTCTGATTAAGAAGCTGAGAATCGTTGAGCAGCTGAAAAAGGGTCTCTGATTCGGATAACAGCCACTCTCATAAACAAATAAAGATATGCTCTTTCTGTGTCCCTTTCTAGCTGGA
This sequence comes from Prunus persica, assembly GCF_000346465.2. Taxonomy (NCBI): domain Eukaryota; kingdom Viridiplantae; phylum Streptophyta; class Magnoliopsida; order Rosales; family Rosaceae; genus Prunus; species Prunus persica. The sequence goes on from NC_034014.1 coordinate 26,956,937, forward strand.
ATCTTCACAACAATTCTGTAACTTAAACGACCTACAAGTACCACCTTTCTGTTCTTCACACCAGAAAAGAACCGACTCTGTAACCAAAGAGCCCTTCGCTTTCTCTGTTTTTTTCCGTTCATTTTTTTCAACTTCAATCTCATCAAGCAAGCTGCTAAAAACCCACCAGAAATATGCATCGACATCTACTCGGCACAGAGCCAAATACGGCGCCGTCCTTTGGGAACAGGACAGCAGATTCATACATTAGCGAGGCCAACTTTGACTCCAACATGGTGATCATATTGGCAGCCCTGTTATGTGCTCTGATATGTGCACTTGGGCTCAACTCAATTGTCCGCTGTGCCCTGCGCTGCAGCTACAGGTTTGCTTTGGAGACGCCGGAACAAGCAGCTGCAAGGTTGGCAGCCACAGGCCTGAAGAAGAGCCATTTGCGCCAGATCCCAATTGCTGTTTATGGCTCCGGCGTGGAAATTCCGGCCACAGAATGCCCAATTTGCCTTGGAGAGTTTGAAGATGGAGAAAAAGTCAGGGTGCTGCCAGAATGCAATCACGGATTTCATGTGAGGTGCATAGATACATGGCTTTTGTCCCACTCGTCCTGCCCAAACTGTCGACATTCACTGCTTGAACTGCACCATCCCAAAAAGAGTACCAGGACTAATAGTCCCAGTACTGCTGATGCAAGCCAAAATCAAGAAGCTGCTGCTGTTGCTGCAGCAGAGCCATCAAATTCAACCAATGAGCCCAACCAGCAAGGCAGAGTTGTCATAGTCATTGAGCAGGCAAGTTAAATTAAACCTGCCAACAAAAAAAAGTCGAGAACTTTATGGTGGAGCTTCAAAATTTTACAGGGTAGAAATAGTTCAAGGTTACAGTATGAAGCTTATTGATCTAATTTTGAGGAGAGACCAAAGTAGCAATTAGCAAAATGCTTGGAGGTTTCTATTTTTAGCTTGTAATTTTGTACAGAGCATGATGAGATCACTTTGATGAAAATCGTCTTCTGGTGTACTTTTCTGATCAAATGTTTCAGTAAATCATCAAACAATTTTAGAAAAGAATTTAGAAAGAACCAAGTTCTTTTCTTTTTCTTAAATTATAATTATGATTAAACTATAATTGTTTGATCATGTGGAGCTGGACCAGTTAAAGGATTAGGGTTAGTTTTCAAGTGTGGTCCAGTTTTACAGCTAGAGGATGGAGAGTTGGAACAGACTTTATTCCCATCACTGCTTGCTTATCTCAAACCCAACTGATCCACGACTAAAGTGGCTCTCTCTCCCACTCTCTCTCTCTCTCTCTCTCTCTCTCTCTCCTATTTTGTACTTAACCAAAACTTTTCCATCCGTACTGGGCCTGTGTAGATGAGGATCTACCTCTTCCTACTTGGCGCTTCACTCTAAAGTAAATATCAATCAAGAGAAGTAGATAATTCATTCCCTAAAAGCTTAAAACCGTGAGGTTTCGCACTAATTTTTGTTTTCTTTTTCAACACCCTGGCAACAATTAATCAGTGCTGCATTAGAACACCGTTGTAACAAGAGCACACGATGGGCTATACTTGACATAACATGAGTGAATTAGTTATATCACGAAGTTGTTAGTGCTTTTGGGTTGATTCAGGCCGTGAGTATTGGTCCATGCACTTAAGAAAGTTGCATGCAATATTAGTGTTGTAAATGGTGAAGTGAAAGAGATTCTCATGCAATAGGAATAATACTTTTTGCTATTTTCAATCAATAGCGTAATGATATGCGAGATAATGTTTTTATGTGTCATTGTATTATTTGCCAAGATAACAAAACAGTGATCTTTCCGTTACAAAAAAGTTTTTCTACTATAGTAGGCTGGTCCTTTCAGATTGCAATTTATGCCAAAAAAAGGGGGGGGAAATGTCGACATTTTTGTAAGGGTTGTCTGCTCTTGTATTGTAAATTTTAATTGGTGTCACATAGCTAGCAAGGCTTGTATGAAGTCCTTTCAATAGGCATCAATAATAAGTGGACAAGGGACCACCCACCTCGTGTTTCCGGGTCTCTTTTGTAAGTACTTCAGTACTTGTATCTAATCAAGAGCTTTCACTAATTGGAAGGTGGCTAATGGCTATGGATTTTAGCAGACCCAACATCTATATGGAGATGGAGATGAAGTCACTTCTTTTTCATAGGCTTACATGGAGATGGAGGCAACGCCTGGATATGGGGTGTATATTTCTTTTTTGTACTAAGATATACGGATTAGATTTGTTAGGGTACACCAAATCTCAATAAAATAGGATAAGATATGTTAATGCATACAATAATAAAGGAAATATTTTAAAGCAATTCAAATGGACAAGAAATCATAGCAAAGATAGCTTGTTTAAGTATTTTTAGGGTTTTCGATTTGTTTGAACATCTTTAGGGTTTTCGAGTTTGAACATCTTTAGGACATTACGAAACATTTAGGGTTTTCGAAGTTTACTATGTACATAGCCTTTTTGAGTTGTACTTGTAATGATCAAATTTTAGCAGACAAGATTCTCTCATGCCCAGTGAATTCTAAAACGTGTTCGAGGGTGTAACGCTTGTTAACTCTTTTTCTAGATAACTTCGGCTGCCTCACTCCCTTAATCGATCCAAACAAAAATCCATCTAGAACACAAGACAATTTCGTAGCTCGAACTCTCTTAAAGGGGTTTCTACATGCCCTCAGAAGTTTGATCAGCGCACCCAACATCTGAAAATTATGGTGCTTGATAGAGCCCAAGTTTATAAAATCCAGAACAATTGGGCCGAATCCAAGGCATCAATGGCTTTTTGAAATAGTGGAAAAAGCCAAAATCACGGGAAACGGCTAGTAAGGTCCACACGACGCGAAGACACAGAGCAGATACAGCTCTTCCACAATGCAAGCAGAGAAGCAGCAAGCATGGAAAATCAGCGTTCAAGCCAAAGCTAAGAACTTCCATTTCAAATTGAAAGCAACCCAAATCGCGCCCTCCACTTGGAAGCTCCATCGACTCTCCATTTCCCTCAAGCTCCGCAAGCTTTTTCTCGGAGTAAATGCAGAATCCACAGGGCATCAAAAAACGAAAAAGAACTCACAATTCACATCATTATTAGTTCCTGGGCAGCAGCAGAAAGAAACCCTGAAATCCAAATTCCTTATATTTGTGAAGAAGTTTCGATTTCGCAGCACCAAGAAACCTCAACGGTTCTCGTATGAGGTAATTCATATGTCATATCTTTCATTTATAAAGATCAAATCTTTTTCTTGTATAACTTTTTTTCTTTTTTGGGCAGGAATTAATTTCTGCGGGTAATTTGGTGAATGGAGGTCTTGCATTTCTACCTCAATCAATCATCAGAGTTTTGGTCATCTTGCTGCTTCTAATGGTTGCTGCCGCATTTGCCAGTCCAGCAGTGCTTGATTTTAACAATTATTTGAAGTATTGTGGGAAAATACGTGGGGCTTGGTCCAAACTCTTAACTTGATTTACCTGTTTGATATTCCCTGTCATATTTTCTTGATTTGATTTGACATAATCTCTACAAGTTTAGATCTTTCGATGTATCTTTTATTTCCTTTCTCAACTTTTGCTCGGGCCAACATCATTGGTGGAGGCCTGGATTGCATTGCATTGCATTGCATACTTTTGTTCTATAAGATGGAGCCCAAATGAATGAGACATCTTAATAGGCCCAATTTAACCAGGCTCCGGATTGGAGCTTGAAATTGTGCCATTCGAACTTAAAAACCCTAGATTCAGCTTGCAACCAACCAAACCACAAAAGAGCTTCTAAATCCACTCAACAATTTAATCAACACATCTATTGTATAAAACAAATTTTTTGATCTTGCTTCGGCCGGAGGAGCTGAATAGGCGGCAGGAGGAGGAGCAGCTACCCCAGCTGTAGCTATACAAATCAAAGAGATGACTTGTTATCAACCCGAATCTTGACCGGTCTTATTTACTATCCTTAATGTTACGTTGTATTTAGTCGTTTCAAATTCATTAATCTGCCGTGCCTACGAAGAACATAATTCTTTCAACTAATATAATATATTTTTACCCTAGGTATAAATTCACACAATAGAATCACAATAGGTTTGAAATTTGAAACTAGGGCACGGTTTGAAATTATTGAGTTGAGCATTGATGGCCAAAGGGCAACCATAAAATGGATCACACTCTCCTTCACAACTTTATTATAGTTGAAGGGCTTAAAGAGATGAACAGTGTAAAGTGTTAAAGAAGGAGGGTGGGGCCAGGGGCCGCACAAGTGCCCACGTATGGTGTTCATGATGTAGGGGAAGTACTTCTCTCTAAGCGTGCAGGCGCGTGAAAAAAGCTTCCCTACAACAACAAATGCTAGTCCTACTGTACATTATCATAAGGACAAAGTATGTTGATGTCAGTGGGTCCCACGTGTCCTTTTCTAGGCCGCACGTCGACCGTCGATCTTCCCGCCACGCGCTCATCCGACGGGACGGCTTGCGAGTCAAAGATCTATCGAGATAGGTCTCTTTGACCCACACTGGAAACATGCCCTTCTTTTCTGATTTTTTGTTTTTTCAAAACAAATAAAATAATAATAATTAATTTCCAAACTTTGACTGGGATGTCACTTCAATCGAGGCGCGCTTCGTTGAAAATCGAGCTGCTTCCTTGAATTTACCATTTTGGTCATGCTTTCTGCTCCCCCCTCTCTTGTTTTGTTGCCATGTTTAACCAATGTTCAAATGTCCAAACTACCCTCTACTTTGGTATGCAGGAATTGGTTTTTTTCTCCGTCACGAAAATATGTTTGGTTGAGTGCAATGTATGTATCCCTGCACTTTGATACGTAACCTTTTTATGACTGCAAGACAATTCTGAATCTGAATGGTCATTACTTAAATATAATGGGAACCTATAATTTTGACCAAGAATTCATGCTTCTACAAATTAAGCATTTCCCAAGTACTACTTTGAAAATTGGGTTGCCCATTTTCAGCAGTACAACAATTATTGCATGTACTAGTACAAAGGAATCTTATTTTCATGTCCACTTTCTTTAAAGTTCAAAAAACAATGAAAAAAGTTCATGCAAATTTTATGAGCAAGTTTTTATTTACACTCTAATTTTAATGAAGAAAAGTTTATTGATAAGAGTGATAGTGATATTATGAATAATCACTTATTTAGTTGGTGTAAGTAAATCAATAATTGACAGTCTCACATGAGCGAGACAACTATTCCTAATATTATACTCTCCTTGATACAAACAACACTCAATTTTGTTCAAATCTTGTTAAGTCCGGGCAACACCTTTATGTGCCTTCTTTAATTTGTGGGAAGCTTGCACATATCTCAAAAATTAAACCCTTCAACGAGCACTACTAAGATGATGAGCAAAAAAATTCTCATTTTTATAACAGGGGCAACCTATTCTACCCTTCTAGGCGCATGACATTTGGAACACATTTCCAACCTAAATAAGGGAAGAAGAATCTAAAGGGTAAAATTGTCAAAATTGGAATGAGAAAGCCATTTCTGTTGTTTTAAGGATAATAATAATGATACTTTTTAATGTTAATTAAATATTGGTTTTTGGTAGGTTTGACCAGTGCTGATTGGGCTCCATTTCTCTTTGAGAGACTCTCCCTCTCCCTCCATCTTTCCCTCTGTCTCTCCCCCAATTCTAATATTCCTAAACATCTTTTCTCTACTTTTCTCTCCCTCTCTAAAATCTCTCTCTCTCTCTCACACTTCTCAACCTTTACCAATCTGCTTTCTTTGACCTGTCGTGCGCTTTTCTTCTCCAAATCGAAGCCACAGATTCCCATCACACCATTTCCCTTTCTCAATCCCATCCCAAGCTGCATGAAAGCTGGTAATTTTTTTTATTTTTATTTTTTTGTATTTAATGGTTACGTATTTTCATTTTATTGTTCTTCAAATTCAATGAAAGCTTGAATTTTTTTGAAATTTTCTGGGTATTTTTCTTTCTGGTTGATATTTTCTGGAAAAATTCTGGGCACCTGATTTGTCTATTGCTTATTTTGTTGGTTTGCTGCCGATATGCTTATATTGTGTGACTGGTAGCTCCTCAGTGATCATCCAATTGTAATTTGTGGGTTTTCATGTAATATATTTTGTGAAATTTTGGTTTTTATGGATCTGGGCTTGGTATTTTTGTGAAGTTGAGCGGGTGCTGATTATTGGATATTTTGTCAGTTTTTGAAAGGAGCAGAATTGATATGGGATTCGTATCTCGATTCTGTTGAGTTGAAATTTTGCAGCATAGTTGATTGGTAGAGAATATATGTAATGGCCAAGTTGGCATTTGGGAGATTTGGGAATTAAGTGATGTGATTCAGATTGCTGCTCATGACATGGATTTCTATGAGGATATGTTCTCTCTCATTTATCATTTTCCCAATTTCCCCATTCCAAATTTTGGCAGTAGCATGTATCTGTTTCAGAACATTTCTGTATAATTGGAGGCTCTCAATAATTGTTGTTTTTATCCTTTCTGGTGGCTGGGCCACTGGGATTAACTATATCCTTTTATGAGAGGATGTATATTCCTTCTATTAGTCAATTAAATTGGCTTCTTTTGTTTCTTACCTGCCAATCCAAATTTTACCTGATTTGTGGACATAATTTCTTTGGTCAAAGAGTTCCTCTGGGTTCATTGGTTTAGTTTTGGTATTCATAAAGTTCTTAACTACTATAAGCTTTAAGTTTCGTGCACTTTGTTTCTCTTTCGCAGATAGATAGGCCACCTAGTACAGATTAAAGTTTTGAACGTACTATGGGGTGCTTCACAGTTTTGAAGAGCAAGAAGAAAAAGTCTGAGCAGAGTATTTATATTAAACGTGTCCCTAACCATAAGGAGCAAACGCCAGCTACGTTGCCTGAACCCCAAGTACAGACCCGCTCGCTACAGTCTGCACCCCCGAGTTTTAGGAACAGAGTGAAACCTATTCAGCCGGTTAATAGCAGAGCCACCAACAATAGAACACGGGCATTATCTGCTCCATCGACCCTTGATGCAGCAGACCAAGAGGCTCTCTCTTCAGTTGAATATGAAGAACCAGAAGACTCAAAGTACCGGTCCGGAACGATAAAAGAACAGCCGTCCCCAATTCCCCAACCTCTTCCTCTCCCATCACCTCAGGGTGCTGCTGCACTGAGGACTACAGGAAGTTTTAAGTCAGTGACTACTAGCGGCCCTCTCTATGCTTCTGGACCATTGCCACTGCCTCCTACAGGAGCACTGCCTGCTGGAACACTACCTACTGGAACACTACGGAACTTTTTATATGAAGAAATAGCATCAGCTTGTCACAATTTTTCTTCAGACCGATGCATGTCAGAAGGCCTTTCGTCTATTATTTACAAGGCTTCCTTTGGAGATGATTCAACAAGTTCGAAAAAATTTGAAGCTACTGTTACTCGCCTTCACCCATCCACTCAGGTAACTTATAAACATTCATTTTATTAGGATGTGGATTACAGTTTTCTCATGTTTTCTGGTCCCTGATTGCCTTATAGTGGCTGATAATTGAACTTTAGAAACTACTTCCGATTGTGGGTGAATATTGAGATTTTCATCCATTTACAATGTATGAATGTACTCCGTAGATGCTGTGCAATGTTCATGGTGTAGCAAGAATAGATTATGTTACCATAGCATAGGTAATTGAGGACATATGTAGCATCTCATGTTTTTGCAGTTTTTGTTATTAAAATTTTATATCCTTTCTTCAAAGCAAGTGTTTCGCATTCATCTCCATTGATTTCTAAGCACATGTTTGATTATATGTCTTGTGCTATAGAACAATGCAAACCTAATCATATTTAGCATTTTGCCTCTGCTTCTACACTTCAGATGGTTTGTGAAATAATCTCACTTTTTTTTCTTCTTTTTTAATTTATAATGTTTAGGGTTTAAAGGAGTTCATAAATGAGATCAACACCCTTGCATCTTTGCAACATCCAAACCTTTGTAAATTGCTTGGTTTCCATGCACGTGAGGGTTCAGAACAAAAAATGTTGGTCTACGAGAGGCTCTTTCATGGAAGTTTGGACCGGCTTTTGTATGGAAGATCAGACAAGCCCCCAATAGACTGGAATACAAGAATGAAAATTGCCTTATGTGCTGCACAAGGTCTTACTTTCTTGCATGAAGAAGGGCCTTTCCAGGTAATCAGATCATTCATGTGTGTATACATTGTGAAGTTTAGATTTCAAGTTTTTCTTTATACATCACTTTTTACACATTCACCAGTGTCAAACTGCTCATAATGTTTAGAAATTTTGAGCAACTCAATTTCTAAATAATAATGTCATTGCATGTATCCGTACATTTATGTGATGATTGAATTATCTTTCATATCTACAGGCAATGTACAATGAATTTTCAACTGCCAACATACAGCTTGATAAAGATTTTAGTGCAAAGCTTTCAGGATATGGTTGTGTCGGCCATATTCCTGAGGCAGAGATCTCTAATAATTCCGTTGTAAGTTGAATGCTTCTTTTCAGATTAGTTGTAAGTCTTCAAATTTTGTATGTGGGCACTAATTTTATTTTGTGCCTTCGCTGTTCCCACAAACTTTAAATTTTAACATGATCTTTTAAGTCTCTCAATTGAATCCCTTTCTTCTTATCATTGTCCAGGCAGTGGCAAATCTATCAGTAGAGACACTTGAAAGAGGAATGCTCACCCCAAAAAGCAATGTTTGGAGTTTCGGGATTGTGCTTCTTGAATTACTCACTGGTCGGAGGAATCTTGACAGCCGTCATCCCAAGGAAGAGAGGAATTTAGTTAAATGGAGCCGGCCTTTCCTAGCTGATGACTGTCGACTTTCACTAATCATGGATGCTCAGCTGAAGGGCCGCTTCCCAGCCAAAGCAGCTAGAGCTGTGGCAGACATTGCACAGAGATGCCTTCAGAAGGACCCATCAGAAAGACCCACAATGAGAACTGTTGTTGAGCATCTCAAAATCGTACAAGAAATGAAGTACTCTAGTAGGTTTCCTTTGCAAGAGCCAGCATTTGCTGGAAAACATATGTCAAGATCGCCCAGTCTTAACGGAATAGTAACCCCTGTGCCTCGGTTAAGTTTCTCTCCTTCGCCGCCATCAAGAGCCCGTCCATCCATTTCACCTACAAGACGACCTGCCCTACCTATGTCCCTTCCTCCACGTGCTTGTTCCTCCACCCTCACTTTGGAGGAGCTAGGCCGGCAGCAAAGCCGGAAATCATCATCAGCAGTTCCTAGGGCTAGTGTTGAGGGATTTTGATTGTCTATAATGTGCTTCTTTTTTTATTTTTTTATTTTTTTGTTGTTGTGATTCAACACAATATATAGAAGATAAGATGTGGTTCCACCTTACCATCTCGCAAGATGGTCAAACAGAGAGGATGCCCTTTTGTAGATATAGTGCATGCCTGGTTTTCTGGGTTCATCTAGCTTCCGTTTACTCTACTACGCAATTCAACCGGTTCAGCTTTTTTTTTTTTTTTTTTTTAAGCCTCATCGCTTTATGTACGTCCAACTTGTGTTTAGATAATATGTTTATAATGAATTAGGATATACTTACTTCCAGCTTCGTCAAATATACTTTTTGTTATCCAATATGAAGGGATTTGAATTTTATATAGATTGCGTTGGGGAAGAGGATTTTGGGAGATGTTTTGAGAGAAAGGGTTTGAGCAACAATGTACACAGCAAATAATTTAGTTCCATAAATATTCACCCCAAATATTTTAATTTTTTGAAGAGAGACCAATCACTTTATAATACAAGTTAATTTTATAATTTTTTCGCACATTCACACTCTCAGCTAAAAAAAAATATCCCAAACCAAGGAAAACAAACATAAAAGTCTATAATTATACAAGAAATAAGTTGATAATTTTTTTATATAAAAAGAAACAGGATTTTCATCATAGAGGGTCATCTTGGCCTTGATCCGGCCTTTCTTCACCGCCACTTTCCTGTTCTTGACATTGATTCTCATTATGTTGGTCTTCACTCTCATTAGTGGCTTGTGGCGGCACATGTGAAGTTGAGCTAGTTGCCTGTTGCTCAGACATCAAGCTGGTAAGACCATTATGTTTTAAATATGTCTCAAGAGGAAGGCTTGCTACTTGAACAAGAGACATCATACTCACATGGTCTGGCCCTGCTTGCAGCTCTCCTTCTCGGCCGGGATGGCAATTCAAGTCTAATATTCCCTTCCCAGTTTCAGCCACTTTGCTTTGGCTCTTGGAATCTGATTCGTTGGCAGACCTGGCCTCGTTGTCTGAAGGATCCACATGCGACGATACGTGCCTAGAAGTGCTGTCTACTTCTGCTTCATCCCTAGGGCCCCATGCATGCTGGTTTCTGTAGGCAATCTCTGCCTCTCGCTCTGATTGACGTTTCTTCTTGTTTATCATTAGGGTTTTAAAACGGCGTTTAACGGTATTGCACACATTGCATGTGCAGTTAGGCTTATGTTTGCCCTTCCCACTGGGGGGCTGGATGCACACAATGCATGAGCAGCCAGGACGATGCCTGGGATGTTTTGTTGTCGTAGCAACTGATGCAGTTCCTGGATCAGCCGCATTGTCTCCAAGGATTGCAGCATTGGCCAAAGCATCAAGGCCAGAAGATTCATGCTCCTGGGTTGGCCTATTGTCTGCCACCGTTCTCCTTTTCTTGAATTCTATAAAGCAAACGATTAAGTTAATACAAATATTTCCTAATTGTATTTTTAAATCTACGAAAGATTGCAAATTCCACAGGAGTCGGGAGACTCAGGACCATAACAGATTAGCAAACTAAGCAAATCAAAACATTGCATAAGTGGAGACACCTTGTGATAAAGTAAACTAAGCAGCAGATGTTGTCTGGTCCTCAAACATTAAGAGAGACAAATAAGGTGGCAACATACCCTTACTCAGTCTGAGAAAACTTTCCAGTTCCCTCGGGGCTAATTCATCTGGTGCTGAGCACGAACGCCTGACAAGACAAAGTTAGAGACATGCGGTACTTTTACTACAGGAACCTTCATAGAAGAAACCTACTGCTAACCTGCTTTGATCCCAAGCATTGTCCGCACATGTCCACTTAGATGGAAGTAGAACATCAACTGGCAACCTTCGCCATTTAGAGCAACTATCACACTGCGCCCATTGCTCGTGTTCCCTAAAGAAGCAGAAATATTCAATTGTATCAGAACAAGACAAATTGCACAAAGACAAAGGAGACAGTTTGCTCTTAGTACATTTCCACTAGACACGCATCTTTCTTAGAATTAAAAAAAAAAAAAACATTTAAAATGGTGTATGGTTCCACAACAGTTGAACCAGTCATTCATGATTTACTTTACAAACTAAAATTATACAGAAGCAAAATATACATATTAAATATAAAGCAAGTCTTACCCAGTTGACCGGACTATGAAAATACTCCTCTTTCCAAATACAGGAGGTTCCTAAATAACAGAAATTTAGGATTATTAGTGGTCACTTCCCTGACCAACAAAGTAATTATAATTAGAAATGACTGCAAATATAAGCAAAAACAATACATTGCCTAGTGACCAGGAAATTGATGTTTAAGAAAAAATTTCAATGACATCACTTACTTCATATTCTTCAAATTCAAGATCTTCAATCATGATAGTGCTTGGCTTGGCAGCTGGCGGTGGACGAAGCAAATCCTGAGCCTCTTCCCAAGTAAGCTTCAGCTCTAAAGCATCTTGGCTATCGATGAGCAATCTCTTACTCTTGGAACCAATATTTCTAGTTCTTTTCCTCTCGGGAACAAGTAATGATGGCAGCAGCATGCCTTCCCTTGTCCTCCCTTCTTGCTTCTCAGATTTATGCCAGCTAATATCACCACTAGCTGTAGTCAAGTGTTTGGACAGTGCATTTAGATGGGGATCCATGCTTCCCTTCAGTGACTGAAGAAGGCCAGGGTAACCACTTATTACAGGAAGGTTCTCAAAAACACCCGAAAAGAAAGTTTCACTTGAGTGAGCGCCATTGTGAATGGCAGTAAGATGGGTATCCTGTTTATTTTAATAATTTTCATATCAATAATACATTGTTCATTTTGCTAATATGAAAAATGAAAGAGGCTTTTACCTGCATTGCAACAGAATTTGATGCTTTCCGAAACCCCATAATAAGTTTTCCTTCAGGATCCATACGACTGAAAGTCACTGTGGCAAAATTAATTAAAAAGAACCGCATAAGAAGTAATGTAAAAAATATCTCCACCAAACAGGTTTCCTTGTTAACAAATACACCATAATCAAGGGTTTACGAACCCATGCCATGCCATGTAGTGTAGTCCATGGTCCAAAATGGCCTTCCAGTGGACTGGAAAAAAAAACCAGAAAAAACCAGGAATGCCCTGGAAAAAAAAACCAGAAAAAACCAGGAATGCACACACACACACACACACACACACACACACACACACACACACACACACACACACACAGAGACAGAGATATGCTAAAGAATGACTTAATAAATATAGTCGCTAAGAAGTACCAGTATCTCCAGCCTGCAACTGACACACACACACACACACACACACACACACACACACACAGAGACAGAGAGACAGAGATATGCTAAAGAATGACTTAATAAATATAGTCGCTAAGAAGTACCAGTATCTCCAGCCTGCAACTGCATGGACTGTATGCAAGGGGTTACACCCTCCAAAACATACATCCTACTGTTATTATTAGGCCAAAATCTGAACTGAAACACCCATTCTTTTCCCTTCACGTCTTGAATCCGTAAAGGAAGACCCTCGGGTTGAGAAATGGGAGGAAAATATGCCTGCATGGTGGTTCAGATTTGATTGAAACAAAGTCTTGTAAAGAAAAAAATAGTAATGAATACAATCAAGATGATGGAGATTACCGCAAATATCAGTGAAATGTCGAGTTTAATAAACAGAAGCATAGAAAAAATAAAAAACTTACTTCAGCACATGCTTTAGGGAGTACCAAACGACCAATTCGACCAGCGTCACTGGCACTTAGCATCTTCTCAAACAAAGGTACAATTGTGGAATTTGAACTTGAAGACATCAAAGTTAAGGAAATCATTGTTTGAGGTAATGGATAATTATTAAAAATAAGAATCTCCAAACATTTGATGTATAGTTCGGTCAAGAAGTAATTAACATGAGAACAAAACAATTTCATGGATACTCTCCAGATATTTGCTGTAATTCCTGGTCTGTAATCCTGGGCCAATAGCGGGGAAGAAGCTGATTCCGCCCCCGTCCTTCGGCAGGTGGCCTTGCAACACGTGCGTGTGAAGCAATTGTAGAATTTTCCTCCAAACCTGCACCAAGGGCCAATTTTGGGGGCTTTGGAAAAAGATTGCGAGACCTAGCTCCTGGTAAGAGCGGAGAGGATGTCTTACTGTGTTCCCTTTCATCAAAAATGGCAGCAGGAACAGGATTTGCTTTTCCCAAAGGTGCACCAAGGGACATACTCAAATTTGTCTGCGGAAGTGAGTCATAGATATCATTTATCCCTAAGTTTGCTTTGAAAACTTCTGCTTTGGGAGCTTCAGATGATCCATTGGATGCCAGATTAAAGTTTGATAAACATGTGCCTCCAATTTCCCCCACAGGAGGTGGAGTATCGGCATGTTTCATTTTCTGCAATAACCCATTTGCGTCATTGTTCTGAAACTGAAGCAAGTTCCTAAACCCATTACAATCTTTATTATTTCCCAACTGAATAAGCTTCAATTTTTCAACATTAGTTCCATCCAATTGATTGTCTTGAGCAGTTGGTTGCAGCTCACTGATTTTGGATATTCCAAGTCCATCAGGCTTTTCATCACTTAAAATCTGTGTGAATAAGTTTCAAAATCATCATAAATAACTAAACTATAAGAGTACACTTCAGTATGCAGTATGATTCCACTATAGTCTTCAATGCAAGAAATAACCAACAGTAATGTGATGATAGTGAACATCACAAGAAATTGGTGATATTGACCAAATTCAGACCATGGTACTCGTTCTTTAATGCTTTCTATATTACTCCTTCTAGCAAGAAAGATATACGAACAACATCTACCATCTTTTTGAGGTTAGGGTTAGGACAGCCATGCCTTAATAATCATTATAATTTTACAAAATTTACCAATACAAACTGATCTTACAGGTTGAGGTTCTGAACTTTTTGCACATTTTATACACTTCACACCACCACCATCTAGAAGATCAAGCAGAAACATTGAAGCAATGCATCCACAATGGAGACGCTGCAGAGAACAAATTCTATTAGGTGCAATTGATTAGAGTGGATGAGCCAAAGTAAGGGGAGGAGAGGTCTGGAAACCAAACAGAAAATCCTTTCTTTGTTAGATATGCTCACCTTGCCACATAGTATGCACTCCCTCCAACCAGATTCTTTTGAGTGGAAAATATCACAAAAAATTGATTGCTCATATGCAGACCTAGAGTCGATACAAATTTCATATCACAATACAAGTCATAAGTATTTCATTTCATGAAGCCATTTCAAATTTTATATAGAAAAAAATCTAGATTTTCTCTTTCTATTGGCCAAGATCCCACAACCTCATGCGTGGATGCAATGAAATGCTTCAAATGCCTGGAATAATCTCAACACAACATATACAGTTCTAGCCATAACTTCCCCCAAAACTCTTTAGTCGCTTTTGTAATGGTTAGCTCCATTTAATTCAGTGGTAATGCGAAATTTTAATTACCACTTTTATAATAAGATTGAGTTGTATATGAAGTGTTATATTCCATTTTTCAAATGAATAATACAATTAGTTTGAAACAATACCGATGTAGGAGATAGAATAGAAAAATCAACAAATAAAATGCCAAAATAAACAAAGTAAAATCGGGAAAAAATAAAATTGAAAAATTGAAAAAATAAAATTCCATGCAACGGCCAAAATTAGCATGTAGCCGTCAAAACCACAGCAGAACGTCGAAATAGAAGACTATCCATTGAAACATCCAATACGCCGATGAATTTAAAAACAGAAAACTCAACCAAATCCAGAGCCAAAGAATTACATAAACATTATGTGCTAAAGCCAACTATTAAACAAGTTAGTGAATTAATTACCAGCACTTGGGACAGAGATTGGCGAATCCTCCAGATCGCAAGGCCCAACCTTTCTTCCACTCGATCGAGCTCGAGGTCCCGCAAGCTGAGTTCACGCAAGTGCGCGGCTCCATTTTCGCACTCAAATTCTGTAAATTTCAACAAATTTCAATCCAATCGGAAACTAATCCACATAAATCCCCAATCTAATCCTCATAATTTTGGAGAAAGCCAAAAAACACAAAATTGACCAACTAAGAGGTCCAAATCAGCAACACTACGAACAGAGAGACATAAAAGAGAAGGAAGCAAACCTCGAGCTCACAGCTTTCACCGAAACCAGAACCAGAACTAGTTCATTCGAGCAAACACGAGTAAAACGAAGGGGCGGCCAGTCTGCTACCACTCTGACTTTTCAATCACAGAGCGATTGAACACCGATTTCGTGAGAAACGAGGCGATGAAATGCTTGAAGTCCAATTTCGGCGAGCTGAGAGCTGGATCGGCGGTTGTTGTTAATTTCGGGAGGAGGAGACGTGTGCATGCAAAGTTGAAAATTGAAAGAAAATGCACAAAATGCATGCACGATGGATGATGCTTCAAGACTCGGCCAACTCGCCCACCTCTCTTTTGCTTACTAATTCTTTTCTTCAAATTAAAGAAAAAACAAAAATATATATACGTCCGAATTACGAACGTGGTTTAGGTCGGATTAGTCGGATAGTGAGTCTGTCCTTTTGCACTAAGTTTGAGCACTATTTTTCTTCAATTATATTAATTTAGGCTATTTGACCTATCATTTGTATCAAAATATATTTACGAACTTAAATTTCATACAAGGAAAAAAAAAAATCAAATCTTACTCTGTGAGAGAGCTGAAATAGAAGAAAAATAAATAAAAGACTTCGGAGTAAAATACCCGTGAAATAGACGGCGGCAGGATAGCACCGTAAAATGCGCCACTACGGAGCTGTTCCAATCGCCTATTTCGCATGCAATAAAGAATCAGTTAGGCGAATTTACGGAAAGCTCACTCTCGCGGTACTTATTTACGGTTCTGCCGGGAAGCTGAGGTCTTGTGCTGCGGAGGCTTGCGGATCTTTGGTCTTCACGGAGTCTCCGCACCGTCAAAGCGTTTGGAGTTGCACGATGGAAATGGTCGAATGAATCGAAGCCGTCGGATTGTTTTTGGATTTATGACGTCATAATAGTGGGTGGTGATGTTAGGTGGCCTGGGAATGTGGGCACCTACCGAGGGGTGAAAGAGAAAGGGCAACGCACGCGCTGGCTGAAGACAGAAGGGTGGAGCCCACAGAATTGTGAAACGGAAGACATGGCAGGTTGGCTTGCTTTGCTGCTGCACGTGTTGGGGATGTCACATTGGTTTGGACTTATGAAAAGACAAAAGAGTGGGACGGTGTATAGGAGTTGGACTAATTAATCTTATATGTTATGATTAATACCATGAATTATTAACACGTAATTGCATCATTAGAAAAGAATACGAGACTAATCAACAACCACCACCATTAATAGTTATTGGTTGATGAGATTTTCTTTTTCTACGAAAGGATGGCTATGCTGAACAAAGTGACTATCAACTGGGAATGCATTATAAACCAAAATTATAAATAAACATGATACTAATAATAAAAAATCATTAATATTAATTGGTGGTTATCTTTCTCTATAGAGAATTGTCAAGTAGAGTCACTTACCAATGCAGCTATATATTTTTAAAGTGAATAATATAACAATTCAAAAGGCACACGTTTTTATTTTTTCAGTTTAAGACAATAAAGTTAAATTGTGGTGACGATTATCAATTGATAGTTCATGAGAATTACAATCACGCATGCATAACCGTTACGCTGAAAAATTAGGAAAACTACTTCAAAAAGCCAAATTAGTGAGGAATGTAAGAAAAGATTTGAAAATTTTACTTACATAAGAGTGTATATATATCTTTCTATGGATCTCTCTTCTTATGAGCATTTACAATGGGAGGGTGTATAATGAAATATATATTAAATATACACCATTTGAGATTGGAATCACCCGCAATAGAGAGGTATAAACAAGTGTAAATTTGCATCACCACCATGAGATGCAAATTTAGATGCACATATATATCTTTTTTTACATCTCTTGCAGGTGAGACCTACATGAGAAAAAGTGGATAAAAGTGGGACCTACATAAGAAAAGATGAAAGAAATCAATTATTTATCTTTAAATTTACATCTTCCCTACTGGAGTAAAAATCACATTTACAACCCCCGAGATGTAAAGAGGATGAAAAAGTGGCTTTACACCCTCGAAAATACGTCCTCCTACCAGTGGCGGACCCAGAAATTTTTTAGCGGAGGTGCAAAATTGATTAAGTATGAAAAATAGTTTTTCGGAATAATCATTTTCTCAAAATAATTTTTGGCGGCTTTTATTCCTTACACATTAAATAAGAAAACTTGATTTTATGGGATTTGAGTATGAAGTATATATTGACTTAATGAGCCATCATTTTTAGCCTAAATCGTATTTTGTACTAAAACCGATTTTTCATATTTTGATTTGATAGGAATTTGATTTTCTAGTATTTTTATTTGAATCCAAATGGGGGGTACTTCCTTATTTACATTGTAAACTTAAGTAAATGGAGTAATATAAAAATAAATTAAAGTAAAATGACAAAGACATTTACTTAAATGTTGAAAATGGAAATAAGGTAATCTGTACACCAGTTGAGCAAAGGGGCAGTTTGAAGCACCTACAATGGTTTTTCCGGCGAGGGGAGGTGCAAGTGCACCTCCTTGCGCCTATGTAGAAGGTAATCTGTACACCAGTTGAGCAAAGGGGCAGTTTGAAGCACCTACAATGGTTTTTCCGGCGAGGGGAGGTGCAAGTGCACCTCCTTGCGCCTATGTAGATCCGCCAGTGCCTCCTACTGTGGATGCTCTAAGAAGAGAGACATAAAATAAAATATATACTCATTACATGCAAGTCATCTTGTGAAAAAAGAGATAAAAATATCATAAGTTAGAGTTCATTCAATTTATAAGATTAACTAGTATAGTGGTTTGGAGTAATTGCTCCCTCAGGCAAGGTTATGGGTTCGAATCTTAACATCCGTATTGTGTGTGATAATTTAGTATATTATTGCCCCTCTAAATAAGAAAACAAATCCCTAAAAAAAAGTATTTGAGAGTTTCAAGACCTAAAGACCCAGGCCCAAAAGAGGCCCAATGGGCATAGCATGGACCAAGGAAAACGAGCGAAGAGAGGGAAGGTGAGGCCCAAGCCCAACACAAGGAGCGAGGCAAAAGACTCTCTGACACCATAGTCCTTATCTAAGCAAAACACTCAGGCGCATTGTCATGGCCCTCTAAATTTCCGGGAAAACACACACGAATACTGAGAAAATCACACACCTTTGCTTTCTCAAAACAGCCATAGCCATGGCGGGAATGGCAACATCCTTCAATGTCTCATCAGCTTCCTCCATCCTCAGCCGTCCATCACAGCTATCATCACTTTCATTCTCATCCAAGCCGTTCTTTCTGCCAATGCGGAGTTCTGCCCGAACGCCCCTACGTCTCAGATGTCCCAGTAAGCTCCTTTGACTCTCTCACTCTTTGAGTTTTCCTCTTTTACTGATTTTAATTCATAAAGTTTTGGTTTTTGGGTTTGTGAAATGATGTTGGGTTGTGAAAATTTCAGGGATAATGGCGTTTTCTAGCAACGATATCAAAGTGGGTTCCAACATTGAAGTTGATGGAGCTCCTTGGCGAGTTATAGGTACTTATAGTTATATCTTCTTCTTCCTCCTCATTTGTTTTTTGTATTCGTTTTAGTTTAAGCCGAAAAATGTTGACTTTTTGGTTATTGGGTATATTACATATTGAGTTTTTCTGGTATATTGTCCACATTAAATAGAAATCTTCATTTCTGGGACCCCTGTCTCTGTATCTTATTATATCTAATTGCTGAAGTTATAATTTTTATTGTTTTTATAACTACTATTTTTAGTATTACTCACATGACATTTGTGTTTCTTTGCTGGTAATCTTACGATAGATGTACTCTAGGGAGCCTGTATCTTTAGGTTGGTTTATGAGGCTCCCATGGGAGATTTGGAATTTCATGGTATCATGATGTGTGTGTGTAATTAGAAAAAATCAAAAGCCTTTTGAACACTATGATACTAATTTGAGACTTTTGGTATGTCAAAGAGTTTCTAGGGATGTTTAAGTTGGTTATAGGTGTACCCCATTGTAATCTGCCTCTATATCTGAATTGTCTTGTTTTCATATGTTCTAATATTCCCAGGAGGAATCTTTTCATTTGGTCAGGCAAACAACTATTTATTTGTATAAGTCATAAGTCAATGGAAGCTTATTAGTTTTCTATCTGTTGGCCTTCTGTAGAATTTCTTCATGTGAAACCTGGGAAAGGGGCTGCATTTGTAAGGACCAAGATGCGCAATTATATATCAGGAAACACTGTTGAGAAAACATTTCGAGCGGGCAGCACGGTAATGTTCATTGATTTCATTGATCCATCATTAATTTCTGTTTTCAAATGTATATAAAGTTTGATGCAATTGTTAGTTGCTAACAAGTAAACAAGTCAACTGAATATGTAGCATATGACATAATTTATTTAGTTTTTGATGGTTTACTGTGTTTCTAAGAAAAGATACTCCATCTGGATTATTTTTCACAAACCTTGTTAAGGAATGAGTCATATATTTATACAAATATCTTGTATCCAAGGTATGCTTCAAAATGTTATGTTGTAAGTATTATGTTCGTAATGCCACCAGACCTCCTCCCCAGGCTGAGGTCGTCACCTTTCGGTGAATCTTTCTGTGAGACCAGATATGTTATGTATATTCATGTTACATGACACAACTTTTTCAACAATAGATATCATCAACAGATACCAAGTGCAATGGTCAGTCATGTTTAGATGTCTGTACAGTACAGTGACATATATACATTCTCATGTTTGATTGTTTTTCCAGATTAATGAGGCAAATATATACAAGGAAACAAAGCAATTCACATACAAAGACGGTCCCCAGTTTGTATTCATGGACTTGGTATTCTTCAGTAGAGTTTTTACTTGCAAAATTAAAATATGATATTCATTCGTATGGAGTTATGGACTATAAGTTATTCACTTTAGTCTTTAGGACACCTGGGATCTATTCCTGTTCTCAGGGAAGCTAGCTGATGCTGTTATCTTTATAAGATAGTGATCGCTATCTTTATTTTTCTATCTCAAATAGGTTTTTTCTTTCTCTTGTCTCAGACTACCTATGAAGAAACTCGTGTAAATGAATCAAGTATCGGGGACAAAACAAAATGGCTGAAAGAGGGAATGGACTGCAATTTGCTTCTTTGGAATGATAGAGTACTTTCCTTATTCTCTTTTAAGCAATCCATTTTTTCTCAAGCAATTAAATTCCCACTTTTTGCGGCAAAGTTCATTATGCACATGATCAATTGTGCCCAAGATGGTTCTTTTTATCCAAGAATAATTGTCCCAGACGGAGCTCTTGGGCACTACCCAAAGAACACAGAGCAGTCTCTCGAGCAATGTTTTGATAGTCATTGACTTTTTTTGTTAGTACGTCTTAGATTCATGGTGAGATGCATATATTTGTTTGTGTGAGTGGCATCAACAAAGAAAACATAGATGATGGTGGTGGTTTGTATTATTATATGGCCTTTTGAAAAGTAATCTGCTTTTTGTGGTTTACTTGTAGCTTATCGATGTTGACATCCCCATCACAGTGAAACTGACTGTGGTTGATGTTGATCCTGGACTTAAAGGTGACACAGCTCAAGGTAATGCATTTTGTGTCTCTCACAATTTTCAAGGACCAAATTTAGTATGTTATTGGTGTAAATACCCATCAGTCCATGACTTGTTTGGGGACCTGAAGGCTGGTAAGATGCCAGCAGACAAAAATGCTATTACAAGGTTAGGCTGAGTAGGTGAGCTGATTAATCAGCTCTCAGGTGCAGAATGGGCGCCTGATTGATATCTTGGGTTTTAGAAGTGATAAACTCCTGTCTATAACTAAATGTCGCAGTTCTTTGTTATCAACAATCAAAGAGGCAACATCTTCTAACTGAACTTTGCTCGCAGGTGGATCGAAGCCAGCGACTCTCGACACCGGTGCTATTGTCAATGTCCCACTCTTTGTAAATATAGGTGATGAAATAATGGTGGATACCAGAACTGGGCAATACATGAATCGCGCATAAGTTTTGAGTCAGAGATTTCTCAACACCGGCCAAGAAAATTTTGTATTGTAATTTTGTTTACCAGGCAGAAACTTTATTAAATTTGATGCTAGAGCATACATATGTTATATCTGTACATCAAGTTAGTGGAAGGTTTGTAAACCTTTGAACTCCTGCTGTAAGTGATTGGCGTATTTGAAAAAAGAAAATAGCTTATATGAAGGCTGAGGATGAGCAATTTTTTTTTGTCATTGTTGAGGTTTTGTATTAGGAATTACACCTCTCTTCAATGCCGCGCCATATACACTACAAGCGCCAAGGAAACTTCCCCGCCGATTCAATCCATGAATCAAAGGTTTATAAGATATTCCATTGGTTCCTCTACCACCTTCATACATGATGCTCAATACTAACAGTGCCTCAGTCACCTTTCCCTCAACACAAAGGGTTTTAATTACATTGTTAAAGGTGATAATCCATGGTGAATAGCCCATTCCAATCATCTGCTGCAAACAGAACACAGCTGCATACATCTTCTTTTCCATGCAAAGAGTTTGGATCATCAAGCCATATGTACTAGCGTTTATGCCCAAAATCCCATTCTGCATTTTCTCAAACACTTCATGTGCATCTTCGAAGAGGTCTTTTTCCTTCCTCGATCTCCTACATAACCCTCTAACAAGATTGTTCATCAATCTCCCATCTACTTCAAACCCATTTTCAACCATCTCCTTATAAACCTTAAGAGCATTACGAGTTTTACCCCATTTTAACAATCCATGCAACAAAGTGCTGTAAGTAATACAATCAGGGTTGCAGTTTCTCTCTTTCATCTGCTTTAACACATTAAGTCCCTCCATTGGCCTGCCTTCCTTGCAATACCCATTAAACAGAGTGTTGAAAGTGACCACATCTGGTGTCAACCCCATTTCCACAGCTTCATCAAGCAATTCCATTGCCTCATCTGAGCGACCCACTTTACAAAAACCATCCATAACAGCTGTGAATGTGTAAATGTCAGGTTTTATGGCATCTTTCTTGATTCTCATCAACATTTCATATGCATCCTCCACCCTCCCAACATAGCACAACCCCTTCAACAAGCAATTGTATATCTGAACAGTTGGCTTGCACCCAATTCTACCCATGACCTCCAAAACCTCCAAAGCTCTCTGCAACCTACCTCTTTTGCACAATGAATTTATCAGAACAGTGATTGTTGCAGCATTAGGGTAAAACCCATTTTCAACCATATGGACTAAAACCCTTTTGGCTTCATCCAGATCATTTTTCTCGCAGTAACACCTTATCATGATGGAAAATGTCAAAGAATCTGGCACTAACCTGTAAGCTGATACTTCATTAAACAGGCTCAAAGCAATGTCAGGCTCTTTTGCTATGACTAAAGCCATAAGCAGAGCATTGAATTCAGATACGGTCTGAAAGCAACCATCATGTTCAAAGATACCAAGAATTACACTCGTCTCTCTAAAGGGCAAAGCTTTAATTCTATCAATAAATCTCTGTACCTGCAATCTACTAGCTATGCTATCAAAATCTAGCTTTGGTTCTTCGACACTGGACTGCAAGCCATAATCTTTTGGGTATGACTGGTGGGTTTTGTCAGCAAGATTGACAACATTCAATGGTGTGGTTCCAGTGGGATTTGTAGCAGAGCACGAACGTGCTGCAAAGACAAGTAGCTTACCATGTTGGGTTCTTTTGTTGTGAGTTCTCCATAAAGGAGATGGAGATGGAGAGGGAGACTGAACAAGTGTGAAGGGTGTAGGATATGAAGAAGGCATCAGGGAGATGTCCATGGATAATCTGTGGAGTACTATCCAGCTTGGTACAGAGAAAAAAAAAATCTTTGATTAGATTTTGGGTAAAACGATAACAAATACAGTGTCGTATGTTGGGGGCAAGGCAGGCACTTTAACGACATCAGCCTTTTAAATTTTCATTTTGGGATTTGTCACCATTCTCTGATAGGGAAGTCGTTAGATTGGGTTGTGTTCGTGTTCAATGGGAATTGACACTGTCCATTTTGTGTAGGGATGGTGTAGTGTATGTGTATTCATGATCTGCAAAATGTGCATACAAGCACTTACAAAAGGAATTAAAAACATAGAACGAAACAAAAGTAAATAAATATTACTAACTATTTCTCAAATGTTGTGCATACTTCAAAGGCGCATGGATCTACTAAATGTCTTCCAAAACCTGGGGTCTTTTGCATCTGGGATTTCCTTCTTTTTTGCACTCATTCTGCTTAGAATGGGCTTGATCATCTTCTTCAGAACCTTGCTTAAGCCTGAGCCACGCCTTTTCTTGGTAACCAAAGGTGGTGGTGGTGGTGGTGGTTCTGATTCTGATGGAGCCTGACAGATTAAAAGAGGTTGCTGGGACCGAATTTGGGTTGGCTCAGAGAGACTCCGCCTCAGCATGGCTTGGTTCAGCTGCAACTCAACAGAGAGCCTCTCAAAATGGTCAAGCAGAGAGCTTTTGTCATCCCCAAACGTCCTCAAGATCACTTGCTTATTCACTTCTGCTTGGCCCATTGCCTTCTTTGTCTTCACCATTTGCATTGTGCCATTGCCTCACATGTTTATATCAAACAGAGGCTTAAAGGGTTGAATGTTTCCTTTTTCAATGTGGCTTGAGCTAAGACTGAGAAGCCAAGCTGATGGATGATGAACAAATTAAGGAAGCAAGGAATATATATCACCAACATGGAAACTGAAAAGATGTAATCTCGAAAGGTTTTCATAGAATTGAATGGAGATATTGGTTTTTGCAATTATCATATAGCACATTAATCGAGGAAACAATTGTGTATTACACTACGGTCAATATAAAGCCTTGTTATGAATCTATGATAGGTTAATTAGTTCGAACTTGAAATCTCTTTCAATTTTGGGAAAAGAAATATCAAGATACCGTTAAATTATATAATATTATAAGAAGCAACTCTAGAAAGTTAAAACCATGAATGAGGAAGACTGCGATTGAATACTTAAGCCAAAGCCGTGAGTTTAGCAGCCAAACTGGAGTCCGGATACACTTTATTCTTTCTTGCATGAAAGGAACTATGTTTTATTCCATATTTATATCAGCAGTACTCTTTTTCAGTGCTGAAGGCTTAATTAGCACAAAAGTAATTAAGATTCATCTGCATTTGCCTTTTTTCTTTATTTGTGTTCTTCTACAGATTATATTCTAACTAGTAAAAGACATCTTCAATGTGGCTAGATTTGCTTTGAATTGTACTAAATCATACTTCTGGGAATAAGGGCTAGTTGGCTTACCTCGTACCTTCAGGATGATGTTGCAAAGTCACAAAGTCCTTGTGAATTGGATGACTCGTGCCGCATGGAATGTGCCTAGGCAGTAAGTAAAACTTTCCTTCTTCACAATTTAGTAGAGTTTTTGCAGGGGGTTAACATCGACGTGACTGTCGGCCGGCAATGATTGATTACTGTGAAGTTCACATCCATGATGGTTAACAGTCATCCACACACCATAGCTGAGCGGCTCTCCTAGTGATTATAAGTTTCAAAAAAATGACGTTTCCAATATACAGAGTTTACAAACCAGCTTTCCAGGTGAAGGCCGTCATTTCTCCAAAGTTCAATACTAGGACTTGGCCCAAAATGATATCCATACAAAGACGGCCCATGCATCCATGCACACCCTTTTGATAGGTTTTTTTAAACTATATTTATTTATTTAATGATTTTTAATTTGGGAAAATAAGATCGTAGCAGTGGTAACTGGCTACGTGTTCCAACTGTCCGATTGATGTCTGGACTCTCTGTAGAGCTGACTTCTATAGCAACCTAGCGTCAAATCTCTGAAGAACACAGATTCCGATCTAAAACCCTAGATTATCTCAATTCAATCCTAAACCCTCAAATCCCAATCCTTCCACGATTCCGATTCACTTGAAACTTCTAACCCATCTCTCCGTTTCCAGCTCATTGAAAACCCAATTGCGCAGATTTCATCTTAATGTATAAAGGCTGCAACTTTATCCACAAAATGGGATTAATTGCTAGGGTTTTGGCGTGGAGTACCTAAATCCGATCTGAAAAGGAGCGTCGAAGTCTCAATTCAATGGATAGAAATGGTTTTCTGACAGTGTTCTTATTTATCTTCATTGTTGCGGAGGCTTCCAATGCTTCTTTGCTCTCCAAGCATAGAATTTTGATTGGTGAGCCTCAAAACGACAGTTCGACAGTACCAGTAACTCTCTTTTCCCTCTCTTAGAGTCTAAATTACTTGTTTTTAGGTCAAAAATCGGTTTGGTTTATTTATTTTCATAAATTTTAGGGCAAGGATTCTCCGGTGCCAAGTCCTCCTCCGCCTCCTCCGTCTCCTCCCCCTCCAGTTTCAAGTTCTGGTGGCAATAGGTCTGTTCCTATGGCGGATGACGATCCAAGTAAGAACAAAACGGACACTCTGCCACCCGCCAAGACTCCGAAAGCGGATCCAGGTCCAAGGGGTTTGAATAATAATACTAAAACGGATGAAGGGAAGGGTCCGAATAAAGAAAAGAAGGATCCAAATCCGACGCCTGACACGGAATCCAAAAAGGATCCGAACCCGGTTCCTGCTACGACACCGAAACAGGATCCGAATTCAAAGCAGTTGAAAGATGAACCGAATTCGGCGAGTGCACCTCCTGAAGGTGGTAAGGTAAAGAATAAGGAGGACTCGCCTGAAGGTGGTAAGGTAAAGAATAAGGAGGACTCCCCTGAAGGTGGTAAGGTAAAGAGTAAGGAGATAGAGAAGGAGAAGAACGATAATGTGAACAATTCGCAGAATGCGGATAGGGAAAGCTGCGATGGGATAATCAAAAGATGCCAGATCAAGGATGTGGTGGTTGCTTGCATTAAGAGCTTTGATAGTGGTAATTCACATAACTGTTGGTACCTTTTTCCTGACAGTCGATTATAATAGGTTTTCGTGATAATGTGCATTGAGGTTGAAAAGTTGTGTTTGTTTAGAGTGATTATGTGAAAAATGTTTTGTACAAAATTAGGATGCTGAGATTGAATTAAAAGATGATTTTTTTATTATTATTATTATTATTTTTTTGGCATTGTGTTTTGCTTGATTGCATGCATACTACATTGGAATGCCTGATGACAATTTTCGTGGTGTGCATTTGTGCTATCGCTAGAACTGATATTAGGTTGTCATTAGTATCAATGGTATGACTTATGCATTTGGTGTTTAGACTTATTCATTACAAGTTATATATGTATAATTGCATAGAAACTTGGTTTGTTCTACAACATAAGGCGTGATAGTAAGGCTTTTCCTCTTGATAATTAAGTTTACAAGCATGTATATGACATGTCAAAATAAAACACGGACGCATCAACAATTTGGATTGGTAGATGAATGCCCTTGAGTTGTAGGCCTCTACTTTCATAAGAATAGTTTGACATTATCTGAGGATTTTCTCTTGGATATAGGTAAAATTTATAAAACGTATTAACCAAAAAGTAAATGCTTAAAGGCGCCCAGCTGTGCCAATTACTTCTCAGAATTGCTTTGATGTCATAGTCACATCTCCTGCAATCTTTCAGACAGTTTCTGGAACATATATAATGAACACAATTGCTGATTTTGCTTAAATTCTGGCTAATGTAGTTTGATGATTATGAAGAGCAGTATTAGACTCAACTTCATTAGTGTCTAAGATTAAGATGATCATAAGCTATGTATATTTTGTGATCGAGATGTTCTCTGTGGTTTACATGAGTAAGTGGAGATGTTAAATTGCGTTATGTGCCTAGTGAAGTTACATCCAGTATCCACTGCTTTACTATACATTTTGTTTATTAAAGCAGTGAATGCAGAGTGCTGAACATAAATCAATACCATTTGACCTCATAATAAAACCACTGATTTTATTTTCTTTTCCCATGTTGCAGGGTCCAAAGAAGTGGTCATTCTGGTCCAAAACATTGGAGACAGCACTTTGAAGTCCAAGGTTTCTGCAGAAAATACCAAGATGGACCTAAAGATTGCCAAACACAAAAATGAGAAGGTAAAGTTGATAGGAAATTCTACTATAATGTGCATAGCATAAGCATAGAAGCTTTTCAGTGCTGGATGACAAATGCATGTCCAGTGGTGAAATTGCAATGCTCACAGGAGAGTTCCTTATCATAACTCTGCTACTTTGTTGTTGTTTTCCTGATTGGCTGTTTTCGGTAGTGATTAGAAGTTATAGCTTTTTATATCTTAAGAAAAGGGCATTGTTGGCATGATTAATAAGAGTCCATTTGGTAGGCTGTTTTTTGGCAAAAGAAAATTAAAGCAAGAGTTGAGAGAGAAGAAATGAAACATAGAATGGCTTTCTAAAATGAAAACTAAAAACTATTTTAGATGGTTTTTAGTTTTAATTCTCTTCTCCCTCACTGGTCAATAAAAAAAGGTTTATTCCCCCTCTCTTCACCTGTCTTTCCCCCCTCTAAAATGTTGGGAATATAGTAGAAATTAAAATCATGGCTGAGATATGCAGAAGGGAGGAGGAAGGTGTATGAGAAGGGACATTCAATCTTCCCTACTGCTATTTCGTTTAGAACTGAGATGTTGAAAGGACCTTGTTTGTGTCTAAAACACCCAGCTGAATTTGTAATTCAGTGGAAAAGACTTGTCATTGGATGCATAACCTTACTACAATGCGTTAACCTGCTTCCTATAAGGGCTCATTATTTGCTGGCATGGATGAACCATGAAATTATACTTGTGGTTTTCTGTTACTGTTTTTGTGGGGCTTACATTTGCATTTTTCTAAAAGCAAAACCGCAATGTTTATTTGTTTGCCTTTTCAGGTCAATATATCACTTGATATTGATAGAAGCACCAAAATAACTCTAAATACTGGAAACGGAGAATGTGAGCTTCATATGGACCCACCAGTATCTGATGGAAATTTTTTCCTGCGTCTTCCTTCTTATGAGAAGGTAGTGACCCCAATCAATGGTGCTTACTTCTTGATTGTTACAGTGCTAATTTTTGGCGGGACGTGGGCTTTCTGCAAGGCTAGGAAGAGGAAACAGCGTACTGGAGGTGGAGTTCCATATCAGGAACTTGAAATGGGATTGCCAGAATCTGTTTCGGCAACTGCTGTAGAAACGGCTGAAGGCTGGGATCAGGGTTGGGATGATGATTGGGATGGAGATAATGCAGTGAAGTCACCGGGGGCGCATCTTGTGGGAAGCATCTCGGCGAATGGCCTTACTTCTAGGTCTGCAAACAAAGATGGGTGGGAAAATGACTGGGATGATTAGTTAGTTTAAAACAGCCAAAAAGGGCCCAGAATAGAGTTTGCCCAAAAAGATGGAGGAAGAGAAAATGGGAAAGAAGATAAAGAAGGATTGGGTACACAACAAATAGGAAAATCTGAGATACAAAATGAAACCATTTTCGACTAGTGGTTTTTGTGTAATAGGGAGATCCCATAAAATAGGTCTGTATAAGTCATTCATTTTTACTGTAATTGCAAGAGGTAATATATTTTTGGCCAAACTACACTCTTTGCTCCACTTGGTTCGATTTCTTCAATTCAAATTGCACAATGTTAACCTTGCATTTTTTTTTCTTCTTAATTGTACTTATCCTTTCTTAGAAATCTGTAAACTAGTACATTACTAGGACAAAGAACATTTACATAAGTAGCATGTGATCACCGAGCCCCTTATTTGCAGTGACTCTTTCTTATTAGCTATAGCAATTCAAAAAATGAAATTCAGCTAGGAAACTTCATGTGAAATGGAGACTCTGTTCAAGTTATACTTTTTCGAGGATTAACAAAATAAAAGATCATATTGTTACACAATGAAAGTTCAAAGTAGGCATTGTTCAAGTTGAAGTAAAACCAACTCAGGCAAGTTCTTGTAAGATAAAGCACCAAAGCTTTGCCTTATATCATACCTCCTCTGCCTGCAATGCTCCAAATTTGTGCACTGTGAGAAGCAAAATGTATGGAGTGGTAGGTAGCTCCAAAAACCCAATTGAAAATGAGTTGCCTTTGCATTTTGCTTCCCATGTTCAGGTTGGTAAATTTTGAACTGCGCCCCAAGCTGGGACCCAACATGAGAAACAAAAGGCATTGGTGGTGCCTGTCACTCAATTTGAAATAAAAACACCGCACAGCATACAGATATGGTATGTTTTTCACCTTTTTGTTAGCAGGTCAGGTCCATGAAAATGGTGTCAGATCACAGACGTCCCTATCCAAACCAAAGTTGCCAATTTGTAGCGCATGCATACTTTTATTTCACTGTAAATCACAGATTCTAGCACAGTTTCAATGTAAATCGCACATTCTCTGGAACCCAAGTACACCGCTGCATTATTTTATATTTCTGAGTCACAGTGCACTAAAGATAAGATAGCATATAAAAGTATACACAAATCAACTTACTTGGGAGACATTGATTCTGTGTAAATACAGTGTTTTTTTATTTAAGTAAAAGAATTGCTTGTGTCCTGTTGGCCCCGACAAGACTTCTTCAAAATGACCTCACCATTGAGGTCCTTAGTGGAAGCGTGGTGGGTCTATGTATCATTCTGTTTCTCGTTAAAAAGCAGACAAAATAATCAAAGGCAAAAACTTTCTGGTCCTAAAATGCATCGATTTCCAAGGTGGTCTTTTTTTTCTGAGTCTCCACCTTAATCAACTGGTTCAGATTTGGTTGGTTCGTATGTGTATGTTGCGTGACTATAAATCAAAAAGCTCTTTTATTGTAATTTGCAGGACATGGCATGATTGCCATGCACTGCATTATAATCACTGTTGGAAAAAGCTTTGTAAGTAGCCTTGAGGAGCTCCATGTGAGGTGCTTTGATGATGTCCACGGCCGTTTGATTAGGTTCCCCTCGGGTCCAGAACCCTTTGATTAAACAAAGCTTCACATCTAAGGGATTAATTATTGACCATACTTGCAGGAAGAAACAGAGCTTTTGGAATTATGATAAAGAACACAATTGTGTTGATTAGGGTCAGTGGAGTACGCATAAATATGCACATGATGGTGTTTGATTATAAATGCCAAAGTTATTATTATCCATGTTTCGCCTAATGTGCAAGAAATTCTTTAACTCAAGTAAAACTTATTGAAATTAAGTAGGGTTGTAGTATAAATAAAGCAACATGGCATGGGCCACAGAAAAGTATAACTAAAGCAAGAGGGTGTTGCTCTTTTAGATAGCTTATATTCTAATACTACTTTTTTTCAAATACAAGCAATATTGGGGGAGGGGAGTTTCCTCACACACAATATCGAGGTGTTATAAGTTTCGAACATGAGAACATTGATATGCAAGTTAAGACCCTTTTTCACGGAGTTTTAATCTTACTACTATTATTGTTATTGTATTCTCTTCTTTTGTTTGAGGCTCTATTTGGCCTTTGAATTGAGCCCTTGAGGCATCACTTAGGATCAGAGGTAGGTGAACTAGCATCAAGTGCATTGCTGGGTTATTAATATTTGTATTGTATCTTAAGATTTTGAGTCATTGTGGGGTATACTGAGAGATCTTGAATCTAAACACCATTCAAATTGTCCCATTTCAAACCGGTGAAAAGCAATCCGGCACCATACAAGTGCTATAGAATTCAACAGGCAAAAAAGTACAGACAAAAATACAATACTCTTAAAAGGATTGAAAGACATGGAAATGGACCTCCAACACTATATTCTTTTTTTCTTTTGCTTGAACCAAACCGGATTGTTCTTCACCGGAACATATGAACCTGTTACTTTTCTTAATCTGTAAACTAAATTTATTCTAATTCCTCCTGGACTTCTGAAGGGCATTGGATGAGTTCTAAAATGTTGATTACTTCATTCATGTCCGGGCGGTTTGATGGCACTTGAGATGCACATATCAAACCCAGCTTGACCACTGGAATTGCCTCATCTGCTGGAAAATTACCCAGGAGCTTTTGGTCAAGGCATTCCTCTACCCTGCCTTCCTCCAGTGCTCCCCTCACCATGTCACAAAGTACCACCACATCATCCTCCATATATTCCACAGGCCGCTTCCCTGTCACCACCTCCAAAACCAAGATTCCGAACCCATACACATCACATTTCTCAGTAATCTTAACCGTTTGACATGCAAACTCAGGCGCCATGTAGCCAAGTGCACTTTGGATTTTGCTGCTTAAGATGCACCGGTCTAACGTTGGCAACAGCCTTGCCAGGCCAAAGTCTCCTACCTTTGGAGCACCAGAGCTGTCTATCAAAACGTTAGTTGATTTCAAATTGTAGTGAATTATGTTTATTTGGTGCAAATGAGCCAAACCCTTTGCCATCCCTAGAATTATGTTGAACCTCTGTCGCCAAGTGAGGCAGCTTTTTCCAAGTCCATCATGCAGATTCTTATACAGACTCCCGCAAGGTATATACTCGTATATGAGGAGCTGCAACGACGGAGTCCAGTAATATCCTTCAAGTGCCACAAGATTATGGTGCCTGATCTTTCCAAGTCCCTTAACTTCCCTCTCAAAATCTTCTTGGGACTTGATCAAACTTGAGACCGTTAGCTTTTTTATTGCAACTGAACGCCCATCTCTAAGGACTGTTCTGTACACTACTCCAAACCCACCACGACCAAGTTCACAGTCCTTGTTGAGCAAGGCTTGGGTCCCGGCACCGAAGTCAGCATCACCAGAAAACATGACAAGCTTGCCGTAGTTTGGATCAGTAGTAGGGGAACAACTATAATCTTCCCCACCAGATAACTCAAGAGGAGCCGCAGAACGTGAAACTGAAGACCGCACATGGATATTGAGGACGGTAACAGCTATGACACCAATGGCAATGAATGCAGCTGCGCCTATAGCAACGAGAGCTGATATGCTGAATATGATCTTGTGACCATGAGTTGGTGAGGAAGAACTGCCAATGGGGTTGGAAGAATTTGGGTTGAGGACAATGGGTTTGGGGTGGACAGAAGTGCAGGAACGGTTAACAACAGATCCACATAGGGATGGATTGCCCGAGACAGATGAGGGTGAGATAGTGTTGAAGAAGCCCCCTAAGGGTAGGTCACCCTGAAGGTGGTTATGGGAGACATTGAAGTAGAGGAGGTGGGAAAGATTTGTCAGCTCTTTTGGTAAGCTTCCAGAGAATTTGTTTAAAGACAAGTCTACATATTGAAGATTGGAAAGGTTTGCAATGGCTGCAGGAATAGGCCCAGTTAGGTTGTTCTGGGACAGCATCCTGTATAATTGGAGCACATAAAAGAAAAACAATTCAGAACAATGTAACCTTCATATCATATACTTGTAAATGAATTAACATAAAAACAACACTGCTATTATATTTACTACCAAAACAAACAGAAAAATGAATGGGTTGACCAAGTTATTATTATTTATGTCCAAGAAATTACAGGAGTGTGCTAAATGATAACTGATTGAAAGATTTTAATTTCATCAATCAAATGGATCTTGCCCACCCTTGTTCAATCAAAATGCCATTATACACTTGATGAAAAAAACACATTGGAAAAACAGCTTCAGTCTAGCTACCTCAAGTTATAAATTTTATTAGAAAAATTAAGAACTTTCTAATGATTAAGTCAGATGTTGGCTTTCTATTTGTTGTAAATTGTATGTAAAGGAAGAGAACTACTAAAGGAGATAAACAGAATAAGAAAACTTACAGAGATGTTAGAGATGAACACTTCTCAATCTGAGATGGAATTTTCCCAGTTAGAAAGTTCTTCTGCAGCCTTAGTTCCTTGAGTGAGACTACCCCTCCAATTTCAGAAGGAATGCTTCCATTTAGTTGATTGTCACTCAAGTCAACAACAGATGCTGTCTTTAATTTACCTATACTTGCTGGAATAGAACCCAGGAGATGGTTCCCAGACATATTCAAGAACTGCAACCTACTAAGAACCCCAATGTCGGATGGAAGCACATCAGAAAATTCATTGGAAGACAAATCCAAGACCTGAAGACCCCCATTAGAGGCTTCCATTGATGTCAATGAACTATATTCCGCACTTCCACTTAATCGGTTGCCAGAAAGAGAAACACTTTGTATACCAAGCTTAAAAATCCATGAAGGAAGTTTACCTGCCAACAGATTATGGCTAACATCTATAGCTAAAAGTTTGATGCAATTAGTCAATGACTCTGGCAAACTTCCAGTAAATTCATTCCTAGATAAATTTAACTTTTCAAGTAGCTCCAGATTTCCAAATGAGCTTGGAATTCCCCCAGAAAAATTATTACCAGAGATATCTAACATCTCAAGGCTCCTCAAATCACCAAGCCAATTTGGAATTTGACCAGCAAAAGAATTTCCCTGTAAACTCAGAGAACTGCATGAACTAAGTCTCTGAATTGACTCCGGAATGCTCCCAGAAAAGAAATTTTCACTAAAATCAAGCAACTTCAAAAGTAAACAACTTCCAATATCCCAGGGAAGCTTCCCCGAAAACCAGTTTTTTCGGAAGTTAATTACTCTCAAATCATACAAATTTTCCATACCTTCAGGAACTTCTCCCTCCAGCAAGTTATCTGACAAGTCAAGTGCTTGAAGGCCCCTCAAATACCAAATCCCAGATGGCAATTTCCCAGATAGCTGATTAGAGGAAAAGTTCACCGCCACCAATGTCTGGCATATGCTCAAAGACTGAGGAATCTGCCCTGTGAGATTGTTTCTAGCAAATGAAACCACTCTTAGCGACCCACATTGCATAAAAAACTCATCCGGGATCGGCCCAGAGAGGCTGTTCTGGCTCAAATCAATGACTTGTAAGCTTCCAAGGTGAGGGAGATCAGGGTTTATGGTCCCAGTGAAGTTGTTATTCGCAAGTGAGAGTATTTGAAGGAATTGCAACCTCAAAAGGCCTCGGCCTACATGCCCAGATAGAGAAAAGCCGTCAAGAACAAGCTCAGAGACTCGGTTGGTTCTCGGGTCGCATTTAACACCAACCCAGCTGCAAGGATTGTTGTCATCTTCGCTCCATGAAGTGAGCTTGGCTTTTGGGTCTCGAAGCCCGGCCTTGAACACGATCAGGCCCAGAACGTCGTCGTTGAAAACAGGTTCTAAAGCACGTACGAGGAGAGGAGCTAGAAGAATGAAAAAGAAGAGCTTGAATGCCATCTCCAAGTCCAATATCTCTGACAGCACAAAGTGACTGGTCTGCTACGCCCCCATGAAAGTTTCAAGGTCCGGAAGCTTCCAGTTCTGAAGAGAAACAGTGAGAAGTAAGGTGAAGAAGGTGAAGGCAGCAGAGTGAAGCCACAAAAGGACGCGAAAAAACAGAGGTCAGAGATTAAAAAAGCTAATGAATTTCTCAGAGGCTTGAAACTCGAAAGCAAACAAAAACAGAGAGAGAGGATTTTGGTGGTCTCTCTGAACAGACAAATGCACTAAGCCATGTGTAATAATGGACAAAGCAAAAGAACAAAGGTAAAGTAACCCACCAACAACAATTACAACACCCCTCCACTTTTTCCTGCTTTTCCCTTTTCTTTTTTATTTCTTCTTTCGAATTCGTTAATAAAAAGAAAACGAAATGACAAGTTAAACCAAGTTGATCAAGAATAAATGAACAACCACTGTAAGAGGCCCAATTGAACACGAGCTTGGAACTTGGAATTGGAAGATAGTGATTGAAGGTTGAGTCTTTGAGCTGTAAGAATGAAGAAGGAATCTGGGTTTTCTGAGATGAAGTGGGCTGATGCGAAAGCTCGCCGTGAAAGGGGCGGGAGTGAGAGAGAGCAATGAAATTCGAACCCTAGTGAGGGGAGGAAGCCATTAAAGAAAGGTGGTGGGGAGTCAGCTCTTGTCAGAGAGAGTGTTGGTTGGTCTACAAGACTATAAATAACACACAGAGAGAGTGAGAGAGAGAGAGAGAGAGAGAATGATAATGGTGGGAGTGTGGGAGTGGCTGGGCTCTCTGGCAAGAGAGTAAAAGCGAGGCATTAAAAGCTTCTAACGGCGAAGAAAGAGTGAGTGTGTGTGTAAGATATGCAGAGCCAGCTCCGTTTATTTTATTGCCTGTATTGGCTTCGTACGTGGCACGTGAGCATTTGGTCAAACTAGAATCCGATGTGTTATCCACTTGGCTTTTGACTTGTTTTACAGAAAAATTTAGTTGAAACGAGAATAGTATTGTTTTGCTATCCTGATCAATAATACTATAACAAATAAAAAAATTATTACGCATGTCATAACTGTTGGTCATGAATAGCAAAACAATATTATTACAAACAAGAATGTACAAGATAAGAAGCGTAATTTTGAATCAACTAGTAACATAAAATTTATGTCAAAGCTACAATACAACTTGACAAAGTTTGCTTAATTCGTACTACATAAAATTTGAGTGCATGATTTCCCATCTCTGCACTCTTCTTTCTAGTGTTGATCCATTGCTTTTTCTCAACTTTTTTCTGTCCTCCATCACCAAGTGTACTCAAAATTCCTTCTACATGTATTAACGGTTTTAAAAAAAAACCATTATAGGTTGGTCGACCAACCAACACCAAGCTTTGTCTCTGTTCAAACTTCAAACACTGAAAAAACGAACTCCACCTACTTATTTTGGCTGTTACCCCCTTCAGATTTCACTTGGTTTGACTTTTGGAAACTCAAATCTAGTGTTTGACCAATTAAACTGACGCCCAAGTCTCAAGTATCCATGGTGATGGTGTAAGAAATCCTCTGCTTGTTTTTCCAGTTTCCACACTCACCCATCTGTCCCTCTCTCTAGGATCGATGTGTTTACACCTGATTAAAATAAAGTCTATCTTAAATGTGCTTCTAGGGAGAGATGTCACAGATGGTAGATGGGTGCCGTAAATGGCGCTTTCTATAATAATCAAACCCTTCGTCAAAGTCCTCCACTTTTAAAATAGAATCCATGGTTGGCTTGGTTTCTTTCTAGATAGAAAGCATAACGAATTTAGAATTCCTTGCACCACTGAGGCCCAAATGGATTTTGCATAGTGGGCTATCTCTAAATATTGTGATGGCCCTAGAGAAGTTTGGCATGCAAGTGATTGAGAGGCATGCACAAGGAAGGTAATGCATGCGTTTAGTTTCCCGGATGGTTTAGGCTTTTTATGCTTTGGCACGCTTGTAAGAGAGAGAAGCTGCTAATTAGAGGTGCCTTGCTTGGCTTTTGATTCAAGCGCTGCAAAGATGTTTTGTCCTCTAATTTGCATCTATTCCTTTCTTTGTCTATGTATGTGACCCCATGTTCATGTTATGAATGTCCCAAAAATTCAAGCATACACTTAATCCCTTTTGCTTGATGGTGTAGTAACGTTCATCTATGCAATACTTGCATACCCTTTTTGTTTGATGTGTAGACCTAGATTTACAAAACGAAGAAAGTTTACTGCGATTATTTTACGTCCTTTAGGTTTCATCATTTGATAAGATGATTTTGAGCAAGTTTATGTGTTAGAGTAGATTTTGATTTGACTCAATAAGAAATTACATAAGATTTTGAACTAAAACATCTCAAATTATATTGGAAGGATTATTGTACCACACATATATTTCAATTAAAGATAAAGCAAAACGAGTTAGTTTATGAATCATAAAATTGACTTCACGATGTACAAATAAAATGAAACAATAATCAATTGCGAATAACATTATTATAATTACGAAGAAGGTTTATTGAACATTATTATGTACCAAAAATAAACCTACATGTATAATAATGTACCAAAATTTAAACTAAGATTTATTGAAATTTCATATTAGTTGAGGATGATTATGTTGTATGTGGTACGACCTTAAAATTAATGTCGTAAGAAATAACAAGCACCGCGTCACTTTACCAGGATTCAGTGGGCTCGCGCGGGACGACTCAACTACCTGATGATTGCGTGTCACCAAGGTATTAACCAAGATTCTTTTTCTCCTAATTTTCCTGGGAAACAAACACGCTTCAATTGGCGCGTACCTCGACTCACAGCGCATTTTAGCAAAGGCCCTAAAGCCCTTAAAACTTCTCCTAACTTAACTGCGGTTCTTCAATTTTCTGCTGATTTTCCATCTCTCAGTGAAATATTCTAAGCATATAAACATCATCTCCAACTCCAACAACCTCTCACTCACCTACTTCCTCGTCAGCTTCGCCTCAATTTCAAACCCTTCTCTAAATCTCTCTCCAGGCTCACTATGAGCGTGACGTTGCAGTCGTTCTCGCTCTTAAACCCTAACCCTAGCTGTGGCTCGAAGAAGCCGGCTCCGCTGGCCTTGTGTTCATCACCTTCGTCTTCTCTGCGGTTCCATCAATTGACTGGAGCTCGCGGTTATGGAGCCCCTATTGTCCTCCCGAAAGGGCTTACCGGTGCTTATCTTTCACTGCACCGACGGAGCTTGTGGACTCGACCAATTGTCGCTGCCGCTGCTTCACAGGAGGAATCGGTGAGTTGAATTTGTGAGTTTTCTTTTGTTTTATGATAGGACTAAGAGTGTTTGGGTGTTTTCATTTGTTTGGGTCGTGAACATGGGGGATTGAGGTTAATGTATGCCATGTGTTTGATTGCGTAATGCTGTTACTTAGGTGGGATTATCAAGTTTTGATTTTTGGCACTTGGAAACAAGTATGAATATTTTCTGAAATTTGAGTTTGAGAAATCATATATCATTTACCCTGTTTTTTATTTATTTAAAAAAACTCTATGTTTGATCATAGTGTCGTGAAGATTTAAAGGCCTGCTAACCAATTAGATTTGATAGGAAGAGAGTTATATGCATGGTCTGGGATTGATTTATCGTTCATTCGGGGTGCAACTTGTTCGCTTATCATGACATTGATTTGAATTTTCTTTCCTAGAAGCATCCAGAGATTGAGGTGGAGAAAGAAAAGGATACTGCCAAATTGAAATCTGAAGAATCAGAAGAAGCTTGGAAACAGACTCTGGCCGCTTTCAAAGAACAAGCCTTAAAGATGCAAGGCATCTCACAGGAAGCATATGAGTTATACTCTAAGAAGGCATTAGTTATTTTGAAAGAAACTTCAGAGCAGTTAAAAATACAGGCTGATAAGGCAAGGATTGATTTGAGTGAGATAGCAAAAGAAATCAGTGAAGAAGGTAAAGAATATATCTCCACAGCTGCAAAGAATTCCCCCGAGCCAGTGAAGGAAATTGTTGAAACATTTAACTCATCAGCTGATGATCTGAATGATGTTTCAAAAGTCCGCGACTTTCATGTTGGGATACCTTATGGTATGTGTAGCTTATTTAAAAACTGTGATGCCTAGTGTTTTTTCTTTTCTTTTTTTCTAAAGCTTTTAGTACACATGTGCAAGGTACTTTTGGTCATATCATATGCCTATGCTTTGCAGGTCTTCTTCTTTCTCTTGGTGGCTTCCTTTCCTTTATGGTAACGGGAAGCATTTCTGCAATTAGGTTTGGGGTTATCATTGGTGGCGCTCTTTTGTTTTTAAGCGTTTCAAGTTTAAGATCATATAAGCAAGGAGAATCATCTCCTTTAACCTTGAAAGGGCAGGCAGGTTAGCACTGGTTTATTTTATAACATACATATCGGAGCTTATCCAATTTTTTAAATTTATATGATTCAGTTGATTTTTTTTTTCTATAACTTAAATGCTTATAATGTACTGCTGGACCTGCAGCTATAGCCAGTATAATTTTTCTGAGGGAGGTACGCTTGCTAGCTCAGGTTAGAAATTCCTTCTTTTCTAATTTTCAATATGAAGTTTCTTTACTGGTCTAAATTGATCTGTCTTCCAAACTTCTGATATTTCTTGTTTCTGTTTCTCCTATTTGCAGAGGTCGTCATTTCCGAATTTGACAACAACCCTTGTCAGGTTATTATGATTCACATGTCCGCTCATTTTTGCGATGCTATTTTCTTTCTAGCTTTCTTTCATCAGAGGGAAATTACCCTGGTCTTTCAAGGATATTGAAACAATTATATAATCATTACATAGAATTGTTTTTTCTCTCAGAATCCATGTTCTGTAAAGGTGAAAAATAACCTGTGGTTTTGGGAAAGACTTAATGGCATATAGTTTTAGAAGAACAGCTTGAAAGAGGGAAAATAATGGAAAAGACTTGCATGGCTGATCTGAGTGGATATTGATGTGTCATTTGGTGATCCTTTGACCTTGCATGGTTCTTTGTTGTTTTTGACTAGATGGCCTCTAGATACTATAGATTGCCGACTACCTCCTAACATCTTCATCTGGCATAAAAATGCTAAACTAGATAATGTTTATTTGAGATGAAGATAAAATCTTCTTAGGCCTGTATAAACAAGCTAATTTTTTTTTATGCTTCCTTGAGATGAAATATTGCTTAGTCTGACCTCTTTGAATTCCCTTGTACATAACACTGAGGTTTCCAAAATCTCTCCTTCAGATCTTAAAAGAGATTGCTATCTGATAAATTGATTTTTCCTGTGCAGTGGAGCAGTTGTAGCTTTCTACGTCTATAAGATTGTACAGAATCGCAAACATCAAAAGGGCTCCAACTTTGAGAAGGAGACGGAAATTTAGAGCGTGTGCAAGGTTAGTTTGCAGATTGTTTCTTATGTAAAAGTACCAAGGGGGTGATGAATTGCAGTATCATTCAAAGTGGTGGGTTAAATAACAACCTCGTGTTTGAAGTACTGATGTGTACATGGTTTCGTGTTTGCAGCAAAGCAAAAGTAAACCTTCACCGTGCAAAACAGGCTGAGTATATTCTGCTGAACGGCAGTAGCTTGTGTGCTTGATGCTGTTGGGAATGAGGCAAGAGAACTTGGGCACATGTCTTTTTCATTTTTCACTTTGTAATATGGTGTTCTTGCTTCCCTTTTGGTGTTAGATATGATGCTGCAACTAGTCGATTTGTCTTTTCATTATTTTTCCCATGCACCTACCTACCTCTGTTCAAAGTTCAGACTTGTATTCCCATTTCCTTCCCAAAAAAGAAATAAAATAGTTGTATTGTCAAATTTCTGTCTTTTTTCTAGTAAATTCAAAGAAAAACAATAAATGCCATATTCCCATTCCTAAAGAAGCGTTAATTACGAAGTAAAAATATTTCCAAAAGAAAACGCTAAATTTAATGCTTTTTATTTGTTCTTCTTCCTTTCTCTGAGCAAGCATCTTCCTTCCCCCAAATTTAATGCTTTGATATTCTTTCCAATTTATTGATGTTATACGCTATGACACAAATTTTTCTAAATGTTAGCTAAAAATTAGGAAGATCGATATATATAATCTCTCCAACCCTAAAACAAAACAAAACCCAACCTCTTGTTTCGTCCCCATTCCTAACTGTGGCCAAAACTTTAAAACTCGTGTCGTCCATTGAAAATTGGAGAAAAAACTTACATCGGAGACTGGGCATCAGAACAATGGACAAAGTTCCTGAAGAAATCCGCCCCAAGAGAACAAAAAGAACGTCAGGGGACAATTACATTCCTGAAAAGTCATTCACGACATCCTGCTGCGCTTGCCCAGCAAATCTCCACTTAACTGCACCAGAGTGTGCCAGTCATGGAGGTCTCTGATCCGAAGCTCTGCCTTCATTCACACCCACCTCAGCCACGCAATCATCAAATCCAATAACCAAAACGACGACGCTCAGCTCCTCCTGGTAGTCTTCCAATGCAACTCCGTCATTGCATTGGGATCACAGCCCTTCATTAGTGATTATTCTAAGCTCATAAATCCATTCGTAGCTTACAATGAACTCCAAGGATGTCCAAAAGACAATTTAGATTTAAGGGTCCGCACGGTCAAGGTGGTCGAAACTTGTAACGGGCTAGTATGCCTCCATCACCGCCTTACCACGTTAATTTGGAACCCATGTACTAGAAAGTTTGTGATTTTGCCTCCGGGCACTGTTTCTGCGTCTGAGTATGATCCGAGAAGTTATTCATTTGGCTATGATTCGTGTACGGATGACAATAAGGTTTTGAGATTTGTAAGAGAAAGGCGTGTTTCTTGTGCAGTTGAGCTTTGGTCCTTAGCCAGGGGCTCCTGGAGGAATGTTGTTACTCCAAACTTTGTCGATGAAATGCTTCCCAGTACAATGTTTGGCTCTGTGATTGAACCGGCTTTTGTTAATGGTGCCATGCATTGGATTCAGGATCGTGCGGATGAGAATGTGATTTTGTCTTTTGATTTGTCCACTGAATCATTTGGCAAGATTCTGTTACCCAATGCCGATTCGAGAATCAAATTTAGGATGTTTGTAGATTTTTACTATGTTTCAAGATGCGTAGACTCCCTTGCCTTCTTTGAGAATAATAGAATTCGGAGTACTGCCTTGGTTTCTTTAATGGAAATGCGCAGCCGTTCAATGATAGTGGTTACTTTCACTTGTGGGTGATGAAAGAGTATGGTGTTGCAGAATCATGGGCTAAGTTATTCACTATATCCCCGCAAGAAGTTGTGGCAAGGACACCGCCTGGTTTTACAGGAACTAAGATGAAGCTGTTGGTTTAGAAAGGGTGGTGAAGTGGTGCTGAAATGGACATCATCGGGTGGTCGTAAAGCTGATGATGTTTTGTTTTTGCTGGATGGATCCGAACACCAAGGAATGCAATGATTTTCGAATGGATGGCCGCAGCAGCAGTAGAAACTACCCACTTCATGGATTCTCGAAGGGATGGCTGCAGCAGAAGCGACTACCAGTTCATGGATTATTCTGTAGAGAGCCTTGTACTGCTCGACCACCGTGATGCTATTTTATTAAATAGTATAGCCGGGCGGCTTTACCATTTAAATATAATGTATTTAAATAGTATGGCCGGGCGGCTATACTCTGTTCCCCCCTAATTTTTTAAAAGAACGGCTATACTCTTTTTTCCTAATTTTTTTAAAAGAAATAGTATAGCCGTGGGACTAGGAGGGTTTTTTTTCCCCATAAAGTTTTTTTTAATTAAATATGATAGCCGCCCGGCTATACGGAGCTGTGCCTATTTTTTTGAAAGAAATAGTATAGCCTCCCGGCTATACGGGGGTTTTTAAATGTTTGAAAAAGAAATAGTATAGCCGTCTGGCCAGACTCGGTTTTTCCAATTTTTTTTTAAAGAAATAGTAAAGCCGCACGGCTATACGGCTGGCAAGAACACCTTCTGATGGAAGAAGCTGCGATGAAGCGAATCTCTCATTTGGAACCCTCTCATTGCCAGCTTGACGGCTTGACTGCATTACACCTTACCGCCGGACGACGACAGCTTCTTGTTCTCGCCCAGCGGCTTCGGTTTTTTTCCAACTTTTTAAAATACTAAGTGATAGTCTAACTCACGTTTGTAGGTTTGATTTTTAAAATCGTTTTGAACCAGTTCCGTTTTATCACTGATTTATAAAAAGAAAAATGAAAAAATTGCACGAGCCCTAATATTAGGCTTGTTTCTTTAACCGGCTTTAACGGTGCCATGCATTGGATTCAGCGGCGTGAGGAAGTCAAGGATGAGGATGTGATTCTGTCATTTGATTTTCCGCTGCAATATTTGGCAAGACGGTGCCGCGCGGCTATACTATTTTGAAAAATGCGCCAGCAGTGTATAGCCATCCGGCTACACTATTTGCTATGAAAGAAATGTCATACTCTTCCTTCAAAATTATAAAAGGCCATATGAGTCCACGACTACGGCAAATCACAAAAATTGCACTCTCACCACACACACACATGGCTGCACATACGAGAGAGAGAGAGAGAGAGAGAGAGAGAGAGAGAGAG
Source organism: Prunus persica (assembly GCF_000346465.2). Lineage (NCBI taxonomy): Eukaryota > Viridiplantae > Streptophyta > Magnoliopsida > Rosales > Rosaceae > Prunus > Prunus persica. Next base: position 27,000,013 of record NC_034014.1, read on the forward strand.
AGAGAGAGAGAGAGAGAGAGAGAGAGAGAGAGAGAGAGAGAGAGGAGTTTTATGCAAAGTCTGACAGGGTGGGGAGGAGGGATGGTGATGCGATGGGTTTTGGGTGGGCGGAGGAGGCTGCTGCGCAGTAAGGGTTTAAAATTGTTAGAAAGGGCGGCGAGAAATGAGAAGAAAATCTGTCAACATATGTTTAAAGTTGTTAGAAGGTGCTAGGAGGGTCTAGGCGGCGCTAGGCGGGTCTAGACGGGTCTAGGCGGGTCTAGGCGGAGCTAGGCGGGTTTAGGCGGCGCTAGGCGGATCTGGGTGCCAGGGTGGTTCTGGTTCTTTTCTTTTGTTCTTTAAGCCTACTGCTTAGCGATTCTTCTTTGAAGCCGATATTTCAAGCAAGAACTGTATCAGATGCACTTCCTTTTGACCCCAGCAATATTGTGTCATTGCAGGCACATTTCTGCTGCCACTTTCTTTTAGTCTATTCTTTCACTTCATTTACTTCTATGTTTATTGATGGGAAACTGAATTTGATGGCAAACTGAAATTATGGAAGGGGAATTTAAGCTCCCATCATCAAGCATATGAGCATATCTAAAAGAGCCTATTACTCCCAGGTTTCACATTCTTTTCATTTTGTTGGATTATCTTCTTATGACTAAACATAATTGATCTGCTAGGTGCACTTTCTGTTTTAGTCTTTAAAGAATCTCTTTGCTTGTGTTCCGTGTAGGTTCGTACACGTAGGTTCTGCAGGAGTTACCCGACCTGACAGGCCTGGACTTGATCTAAGTAAACAACCTCCTGCTGTTCGCTTAAACAAGGAATTGGATTTTATCCTGACATTCAAGTTGAAGGTTTCATACTAATTCAGTGCAAGCTGTTTGATATTTTTATATATAATCAGTGTATCATAATACCACTTAGCTCTTTTCTGTTCTTTTTCTTTTTCTGTGTCGGATTTAGCTCTTTCGATTTTGTACATTGATAAGTTTTGGAGCAGGGGGAGAATTTAATATGGGAAAGTGGAATCCCATATACAATTGTGAGGCCTTGTGCATTAACTGAGGAGCTTGCCGGAGCAGATCGCATTTTCGACCAAGGAGACAATATAACGGTATATAATCAAATAGAAGATCACTAGTCTCTCTTTGTTGTATGCCTGTGATGACATGTATTGCTCTTCTTTCCCCTTATAATAGTAATAATATCTGAATGTTATGATTTAGATATATGCAGGGTAAGATATCAAGAGAGGAGGTTGCTCAGATTTGTGTTGCTGCGTTGGAAAGCCCCTACGCATCTGGCAAGACATTTGAGGTCACAGCCCGACTTATGTCCCTTAATTGTGTGCGGTGGCTGTAATTTGCTATTTTTGGAAGTTAAAAGCTTTTGCAGATTCTGAGATGCTTAGACTCAGTGGGGTAAATTTATTAGATTAGATAACAAAAGAAGATGGACCTTCTTCATCATCCATCAGATGGAAATTACATTACAATATACTTATTATTCTGATGCATCATCAAATTACAGTTTCCATTTTCCTTTTGGGCAGACACAGACATAGATACAGTCACCAAAACCTGCAACATATGCAAGAATAAGCACACTTTGTTTGCTAAATTCATGTTAAGAAAACATAAGATTTTGCTGTGCATTATATCAAACAAATTGGCTTACTTGGATTAGTGACAACGATAAGGCCAACACCATTGAAATCACAATTGTAGCGTCCATCGGTCTTATAGTAAAGATTCATGGCAAATGAGGCATGGTGTATGAGGGTATTTGGAAAGTAGCATGAACCATGTTCTAGTATTTCACTGCATTCTTTTAATATTCCACAAGTGAAGTTTATGATGTTTTGTAATTCAGAGTCTGGGGTTCCTGGCTTAGGCACACACCAAGTATCCTGCAAACCCAACACAACATAATAGTAATTAATTAAGTTTAATTAAGCATTCGAAATGATTTTGATATAATTAAGATGATTTGAAATCTTGGTTTAAATTATACTGTTTGGATTTGAGTTACCTCCTTTTCCTGTGGCAGTGGAGGTCCAGATCCTCCTACAAATTTCAAAAGGGAAAGTGAAAGTAAAGTTATAAAAATATTTTTGCATATAGCAAAACTCATTATAGTTATAGACACATACCACTCACAAATTGGCAGCAGGGATTGTAACCTGCAAAAATGGTATAGAACCAAAATGTTTAATTTACTGAAAAAGAAAGTCTGAACTTTTGAAACAAATTATTATTATGAAATTGAAGGCCTACTTGGATCTGCCAAGGAAATGAGACTAGTATTGTTAAAATGACAATTCCATTGGTTTCTTCCCATCTTCTGGTAGTAAGCATTCATGGCAAATGAGGCATGGTGCACTGGCCTATCCGGGTCATAGCAAGAACCTCCTTTCTTTGTAGGGCTGCAATCCGCATAGTTACAGGCATAGTCCAGAGCTGACTGCAGTGCATGTTGTGGTGCTGCAGGCTTTGCCACACACCAAGCTTTCTACAACACCATGTATATATGTAAATTAATTGCTAATTCATTTAAGAATTGTTCTTTTTAATTCTTACCTGTCCATTCACCAACATCGAAATCTCCCCTGCAAAAAAAAAAAAAAGAGCCATGGATGAACATAGGTGAAAATGTAGAGAGAGAGAGAGAGAGAGAGCAGTGTAAACACGAATTTCCTGCGACAAATGAGACAAGAACACGTGTACAAAATAATATTGTATTAATGAAATTTAGGGTTACAATCTCTGTATTGAATCCTCTGATTCGATCTCCAAAGTGTTTAAAGAAAATTTGTGTTTGATACAAGGGTCGTAGAGACTTGATCTTGATCAAACGGGTAGCACGAAGCTTGTTTAGTGTTTGGGAGTTTTCTATGGTGAAGGAACCGGCACGTGTTTGTTGTGCTTGGTGGCTCTTCCAAAGTAGGGTGAAGAATGCAGAGAGTTTTCTGTTTCTTCTGAGTGCTAGGTTTTTTCTCTGACCCCTTCTTTCGTCTTGAAGCCTCCTATTTATAGGCTTTTGTCGGATGCTTGACCTAAATAACTTTCCCTATTTAAAACCTTGATTTGTGGGATTCTGATTTGATTTAAATCAATTCCCATAATCTGGCGATTTAACCAGATTATCTTCAATTGATTGACCTGATTAATATTTGATTTAAATCAAAGTCAATCACAGAAGATTCTTTCCTTTAATTTTGTCTTCATCTTGAACCGTTCGATGCACTCCGTCGGATGTCGCCATGTGTCATTTTTGACAACTAATCCGATTTTGATGAGTCACATGCCACATGGGCGAATTACGGGGCCCACGATTTAATCCACCGAACCCTAATTATTTTCTTGTCAATGGAATTTATTGCACCAAAATTTCTTTGTCTACAAGCAGAAAAGGGGGAAAGAAAGTACAACAATGTGGAATGCTCTATAGAGTTGTTGAAAAAAAAAAAAATCAACTCTGCAGCTTAAGAGTCCACAAATCTCTACCGTACCCGAGAAGAAGAACAGAAGCAGGAGAGAAATAACAGGAACTGGCAGAGCTAGCTTAGCCATTACTGTTATGTTATACAAAGTAGTCTAATTTCTATGGTTGACTAATTCATGAAGAGGAAGATGATATTTGTAGCAGTGCTGCTGAGGAGGACACATAATGATCATGCAAGAACAACTGAGTAACAATCTGATATGCTCCATTACAGTCAGATTGCATATAGGCTGGCATTTGTACTTTTGGGCCACCTGTTACACACAATAAATTGCTTGCCTCAGCTTCTTTGGTTTGGTTATAACTTACAACCAAGGTCCAATTAATTCCAGTCTTCAATATCATATAATTCCAAATTCAAGTTAAACAGAAATCTCAGAGTGTAACACTTTTCTTTGTCTGGGCTTGAGCTTTCTTTGGTCAGAATTCTCCATTAAATTTTTTTTGGAAGGTTGTAACTGTCAACCTTTGGATCCTGAGAAAATTTGGAGAGTTGGTAGAAAAGATGTGAAGACATCCAAACTTTTCTTCCTTTTTAAAGACATCTAACTTTTCCCTTTTTCTGTTGCACCAGTTGAGGTTTCTTGCATTAGAATTAGATTTGTATTCTTATCAGGTAGCATACCATGCAGCATTGGGGGTCTTAAAAGTTTGGTTCAACTCTCCTTGGAAAATAATAATTTAGAAGGAACTATTTCTAATTCATTTGGGAAATTGTTAAGCCTAGAAGACTTGGTTTTATTCAAAAACAATCTCTCTGGACTGATTCCAATGTCTCTAGAACTCTTGCATCTCAGATTTCTGAATTTGTCTTTCAACAGATTCTATGGAGAAATTCCAACTGGTGGAGCTTTTCAAAACTTATCTGCCCAATCATTTTTCTCGAATGGTGCGCTCTGTGGTGCAGCCCGACTCCTTGTTCCACCATGCAAAAAGAGTACGTCCAACCTGAAATATCTTATTCCAGGGATCCTATCAACAATACTTCTACTGGTTTCTGTATCAATCTTCATACAACGCAGAAAAAGGAAAGTGGAAGTTGCAATAGAGACTGCCTTGTTACCTCAACTTCTTTGGAGAGAGTTTCACACCTTGAATTTCTGAGGGCGACAAATGGATTTAACAAAAGCAATTTACTTGGAACTGGTGGTTTTCGCTCAGTAGTATATAAAGGTACAATTTCAGATGGGATAGATGTTGCTGTAAAGGTTTTCAATTTACAGCTTGAAGGGGCTTTCAAGAGTTTTGATAGTGAATGTGAAGTGCTGAACAACATTCGTCACCGAAATCTTATAAAAATCATCGGTTGTTGCAGTCAGATTGATTTCAAAGCCCTGGTACTGCAATACATGCCTAATGGGAGCCTTGACAAGTGGTTGTACTCTCAAAACTCTCATTTGAACAATATCCTACAGAGGTTGAATATACTGACAGATGTTGCATCAGCATTGGACTACCTTCATCATGGTCATGGTTATCCAAAACATGATGTCCACTGTGATGTGAAGCCAAGCAATATACTACTAGATGATGATATGGTTGCACAAGTTGCTGATTTCGGCATTGCAAGACTCTTAGACGGAGGAGATTCTATCACCCAAACCATGACCCTTGGGAAAAAATAAAAAAAAACCCCCCGAGTATAGCCGTGCGGCTATACTTTATTACAGAACTATATAACAAACGTTACATTGATAATTAAGTACTGAAACGTCATTTTGTCCTAAAAATTAAAACATTATTTGTCTAAAGGAAACTACTTCAGTTCATCTGTTTTTGTTTTATGATAACCAAAAAAATAAAAACACCTAAAAAAACCAAGCAGTTATATTTTTCCTTTAAAAGTCTTGGCAGCAAGCACAGAGGAAAAAGGAAATGCTGGAGCTAATTGGGCCATCAAGTTTCAATTTTTACACCAATTTCTTAAACTTAGGCAAAGCTAACTTGAGTGAAGCAAATGAAGAACCAAAAACAGTGCCAGTGGAATTGCAGCATTCTCCATGTCTATAGGGAGACCAATTTTTGCTGCTGATTTTCTAGCTAAGATGGGTCATCATAAGGAGTTGGGTTACCATGAGCTCTCTTCTCCCCCTGATCTGATGCAGCCTATTTTAGATGATGATAAGAATGGTCTCTTGAGGCCTAGATTTGTTTCTGTGTAATCTTTTTGTTCTAGGCTTTGCCCCCTATTTTACCAAAAAAAAAACAAACAGCAATATAGGGAGAGTACGATCTCACCAAACTGAATGAAACTACAGCATGACGCGGAAGAACACCACTAATCGAACACCCGGATGCTATTTCATACAAGAACCTTCAAAAACATCCATGGAAATTAACTTTGTGTATGGGATGGTTTTTCTTTTTCTTCTTTTGTTTGGAAATTATGTCCATGGTATGGTTATTTGCAATTTAACACCATGTGTAGAATTCAATGGTTTAATTATGATCAAGTTCATATCACATGCAACGGAATTTTATGTGCTTGTGCTCAATAAACATTGTTCAGGTTATAACAGGGTAACCCTTTACTTCTTGGCACTTGGGAACCTTAACGGTGATAAATTATTTGAAAATATAATGATTTTGCATCTTAAGTATTTGACTTGAGAGGGACGAGACAACTCTTTCTAAGGAACTCCGCAAAATAGCCCCGTAACTTTGGGAGGGGATTGCAGTGACCAAGCTCGGGCGACTATTTACCAAAAACATAGGTCTTTGCGAAGTCGTAAGATCATGTATGGGGCTGACACCTTCTCAGTGCCAGAAGGTGAAGGAAGTGACCTAATGATAGGGGGTGCTCAATAAACAAATTTCTCTAAATCCTTGCGTGGCATGTCAGTCTTCAATGGAGATTTTTACCGTTCTGCCCAAGCAATCCCAGTAGATACGAATAGTGGTGGGTGCCGTTGGATTAAGCAGATCGAGTGGTCGGAACTGTACACTGAACTTACGCCAGCCCTAGTTTGCTTGAATCAAGATTATGGACTTGATGCAGGCTGTGCGGCTAGATCCTCATTCATTTACATCCATGTATTTTTTTTTCTTTTCTTAATTTGTTTGTAACCCTAAATTTCGTCCCCTTCCTAGGAGAAGTTGCATGCCTGTGTCTTAGGGGCATTTAGTATGATCATGAATGACAATAATTCTTCTCGACACGCACACGTCATGTGCCAGGAGAGGCAAGTATTTCTATCTAGCTTCCTATTGTGCATGCATGTTTTACATTTATGAGAACAAAGCGAGACGATTAATGTTTCCTCCTAAAATTTAGAAAGAAAAAAAATAAGCAAAATGGTCATTAACCAAGGCACAAGGCTGCTGCTAGACACATTGAAAATATTACTCTCACGAGTCATGACCAATAAAATCAATTGTCAGAGGCCAGAGGCTAGAGGCAGATCAGGAAATGACGAAAAAGATTTGAGGATATAATCTGGTTGCCCTCCTTCACTCCCTCCCAAACAGCCTCTCATCTTATGAGTGCCTCCGCCAGTTTCAGATATCCCCACGGGGAACATGGTTGGGAATTTCTCCTTGATTATCCAATGGCATGTACTGCGCCATGATCGCCCGGATCTCCGAATCCATGTATCTCTGCACAAAAGTAATTCAACAAACTACTTTTAGGACCATCACTTCGTAGAAAAAGGGAAGTAGCGAACACGGAAACAGTGACGCTGTCTTATGATTCATAGTTGAATTGCATCCAAAGTAATGTATTTCTGCATCAACAATTTCAGTGTAGGGAACATACCCGGATTCTGTACTTGTACACTGCATATCCCCCAACTCCAACAGCACCCAAACAGAGAATAATAACCCACATGAAGCCCCAGTTAAACTCTGAAACGCTGGCATTTTTACCTGTTTAAATATAAATAAATAAATGACAGAACAATTAACACAGAAAACCAAGTAAACAAGATGCTATAATAGAGGAGGCAGTAGTACCCAAGTATCAATCAGAATTTGAAAGTGGAAAAGAAGCAGGAATTCTAGTTCAAATCTCCACATGGAAAGGTAGTTCTACTGTCCTAATCTACAACATGGCTAAGTTGAATGGCCGACTAGTTCATCAAGGAAACCGTTAACTCATATCCTAGATGCAAATTCTAAATCATATATAATAGATGGTTAGAGCATTAATGCTTCAAACAACTGAAACAGAAAAGAATTGAGAATACTCACTTATACATGCATCATGTTCTCGCATGTACAGTAAACCACCACCGCAGCTGCACTCATAACTGCCCCAAGTATTCTTGCATTTACATTGTGCGCATTGGCAATTGACCTTCTCTTTGCACTCATCCACATCTGGAACGTGAACAAAAGCAGAAAACCAGGCAGGGTGACTTGGTATCAATACAAGAGAACAGGGATCTTCTTAACTCTCATCTACTTGGTTACAATATAAAAACAAAGCACATCTATGAAAGCCAAAGACTGTTTTTGAGGTCACCAACTCATTCACCTGTGCCACCATTTAAGGTGGGCTGGAAATCAAGAAGAATGATTGAATTCAAAATTATTTAACTAATAATACCAGTGGTGGCCTTCAAACCCAATACCTAAATTATATGGGCTCGTGGTAGCCTTGTAAACTAATAAGCCCAGGAAGTAGGTAATGTTTTTCTGATAGTATAGTCTTTGGCAATGTGGCATAAAACAGTTTCAGACGGAAAATTTCATGCAAATGGGCCCTAGGAGCTTAAGCTAAATATGCTTCAATGATCAAACAAGTCATCAACTAATTTATCAATGAGAATTACGCTATAATTAATAATTAGAAACATCCAAACGCAGCAAGTACCTTCACATGTTTTCTCCCCATCACCCTTGAATCCTGGCGGACACTTGCAACCATTTGTATGGTCATCCTGGACATTTAGTAATGAAAAATCATCATCATCTCTCCTTTTGGGGGAAATTTGATAAACAACATTTAAATCCAAACTTACACGACAAGCAGAGTAAGTCCTGCCATTTTGGGTTTTTGTCCAACAACCTCCATTGTTAATTTCACAACGTAATGCTCCTGAAGCTGTTCAATCATACAAGAGAAACAATGAAGTGACTAAAGTCAAAACAGGAAAACTAAAATAGAGAATGGCAAGTCAGTTCCACAGTTCACTGATGAAACCTTCATATTCCAACACCCAGTTCTAAAACTTCTGAGCATACTGATTGATTGCTTTTCTATGAACACATAAAGAACAAAGAAAAAGGGAAATATGAAGTATTGTCCAGTAAGTAGAGACTACAACCTTGACTGCCGATCAGATAATTTATACTTGCAGTGCATGTGAAAATCTGGAAGTTATGCCACAATTAAACATAAACAAAATGCACATAATTTACCTTCGCAGCGGGTATAACCATCACCAACAAACTTTACGCCTTGCACAGTAGGGCATTCACACACTCTTCCTCGGAATGTATCCTAAAACAAAAGAATAATCAGTCTACACCAGAAAATCTAAAATCCCAAACAAACTCGAGCATCAGTAACTATGAACACCCTCCACAAAAGAAAGATACCCTGCATGCAGTAATGTTAGCAGATTTGTCCTGCCAGCAACCTCCATTGTTTTCCAAGCACTCATTTGTTTCTATATCTGCACAAAACAAATAAACAGGAAACTGACACCATCTCAGAGATAATAAAGCTCGAGATAAATAATGAAATGATTCTTAGGGAACCACTGATCAATCTTTTTAAAAACATGAGCTGTCTATGCATCTGGAAGGAATATTAAAATACTACCATTTCAAAAACTTATTCAAGTCCTGGACACATAAACACACATACATTCCAGTCTATTGGAATCTGAACCAAGTGGATTCCCGTGTGACATGAATTCATGGGGAAGGAGGGTTTATAAACTCACACATGCGGAATTAAAAGAATCAATTTACATTAGTTTTACATTAGTTATATCAATGAAGAACTAGGACAAACTAGATTAAATGAGGACCTTCACTTAAACAAACAGCAGGCTCAGTGGTCTCCTGGAAACCGGCACAGATGGCCTTGAGAACAGCTCCTTTGTCTAATTTCCCTGAAAAACAAGTAAAGGAACAAACATAAGCCACGAAAAGTGATGAAATTAAACACCTGACGTGATAAGGAAAAGAATTGTAATAAACCTCTGTACTGTCTGCTGTTTATTACAAGAGTTGGCAATATCGTAACATCTCCACGGGAGCCTTTGCCAATCTGAAACAAGATTTGAGACGTGAAACATGAGTACAATGTACCACAGCATATACAAAACATGAAAAGATGAGGACATAAGGCTAGAGGAACATCATAAAAAGTTCCCAAGCGCCCAACCTGTGCATCCTGTTCGGCCTTCAGAATTGCGTTCTCCTCATCAGCCTCAGGGTCCCCAATACATTTCTGTATCTTCTTGAGATCAGCACCTTCAATGTTACAGAAAACATATTGAAATAGTTACTTTGTGATCCTCAGGTTTTAGCAGAGTAACCAACTTTCATCCACAAAAATCTCACGGAGAGATGAAGATATTTAGACAGCTCACATAACATTTTTTGACATTTTCTTCATATACAAAATCAATTGGATTAATGAATTTTCAAAATTTTGACTTTCTATAGATGTTAATTGGCTAACATACCAAGGGATTCAATAACTTGATTTGCACACTCTTCGTTGTACTTCTTCTCTTTCATTGGGCAACGTATGGCAAAGTCAGTGACATAGTCCCACCAAAGCCATGGCTTTCCACTTTCATTGGCCACTTTATAGAAGCAAGCTTGACGGAGATTTTGAACCACAACATCTTTCCCATCATAACCTTTACTGAAATCTTGCTCAGGATCTGGAGCACAGTACCTCCCATGATTGATACACTGAGACTTGCACTGTTTGCTCAAAACAAAAGCTTCTGGGCAGTACCAAGTTATATAGTGGGGAGTAAACTGAGTGTAACCCTTCCGCTCAAGTACCTGAGCTGCTCCTTTAAAGTTCTTCACAAACTCAATCTGGCTGTCGCACTTTGGCCCACACTCATCATTGCTATTCGTCCAGAACTCATACTCAACACGTTCATCAGGATGTGGAAGAGCCTCTGTCCAGTCTAGATTTATGTTGACCATCTCCCCACTAGATAGAGATTTTTTTATGCTATCTCCCAAAGATTTGCTAATAAGGGCTGAGGGAATTGTGATCTTTTGCAGATAATCAGCATCCGCATTTTCTTCTTCAGGAGTGTCCATGGTAATCAATGGTTCATTTCTGTTATCTGCAACGAGAATAGCAGCTGCTCCACCTTTCTGTGCATTCCATGCCTTCAGTGTGAAGAAACAATCTGCCAGGACATCACAGTCGATTAGTCATAAATCAGAACACACCAGTGAAGGGACACACACAGAGTCTCAATCAAAAGCAGCATGGACTGGTAGCAAGGCAAACAATGTTCCATATGGGGCATGAAAATAGTCACAAATATCTTACACATGTATAAACATTTAACATATCAGAAGGAGGTTAAGATCTTGAAATATGAATACCTATGGACTAACCAACAAACAGGACTCAACATATTCAGTTATCATACCTAAACCAAGCATTTTAAAAACTTTTCACAACAAGTATCAGTGACTGGGGCCTGGACATTCGCAAGTAAGGTTCAGCAGCCAAGTAACAAATTTTTATGATATTCATGACAACAAGATTAGACAGCAACCAGAAGAAAAGAAACTAAAAAACACCAAACTAATCGTCAGCTTTCATTTATAAACCAGAAACAAATCAATTGCTTTCTATAACACCCCATAATTATTACTACACAAATTTGCAGACTGATAACAAGCAATTACCACAAACTGATATCTATACAAACCACCTCTAAAGTTCATTCCCAGTAAGCCACAATCCATGAGTACTGGAAGCTAAAAAATGCGAAAATGAAAAGGCTAACCTCCTCGATCGACAAGAAGAAAGGTTGGTAGACCGCCAGGCTTCGATTTGAATGAGACATCGAAATCATCAAAGCCCTTGCATGCCTTTTGATTGGCTTTCGGGTAATAGACAGTCCCGACCAAGGTTCCTCCATATTGAGGAACCCCAAAGTTCCCAATTGCACATTCATATACACTTTTCAACGAGCTCGGAGAAGTCACTTTCAAGCTGTTCTTCTCCACCACGAACCTCCCCACGCAAACCCCACAAAGAAGAAACCAAACCCCAACTAAAAATCCCAGTTTTTCCTTCATCTTAGACACTGACACTGAGTCTCCAATTTATTGCTCCAAAGAGAGAACCAGATCAAACCCAATCTTACAAGGAACAGGTTTTCCCCAACAAAATCTCGTCTTTCTTAAAACCCAGATCGCAAAATTTGATAATTAAGAAGAGGAACTAGTTATTTCGTACTGCAAGTTTTCTGGGTCTGTAACTAAATTTCGTGGAAGCGTAGAAAGGTCAAAGAGGTAGTTTTCTTCTAGCGTGTGTTTAGATTTAGAGAAGAAAAGTATCTAAAGTGGAAAATGTTTTAAATTGTTAAAATAAACCAAATTACCACTCCAACTACAATTCTGATTTCTATTCCGTAACTTACCAGAAAACAACGAAATTTCCAATTTTTTCACTGTTTGATTTTGACGGGAACCTTATTCTAGACTGCTCATTTGGTTTTCTTTTTCCATTGCGTTGTCTTGAAGCTATTGGATCAAAAAGAAGGATCCACGTTTGAGCTGCGAACGATGTAACATTATACTTTGCATGCAGTCCACGTGTTTCTTTTTGCCTATAAACACTTTACTCTCTCACTTCCACTCATATCCTAATTTGTAGGTAATCAAGAAACTAATTACATTCCTAAGTGTTGATTAGGCAAGTTTGTTAAGTTAGTGTATATGCCGTTTTGCGTCGGATTTCGATTTCTCTCCTCATACATTAGAGATGCGTAGAACATCGCTTTGTCAGTAAAATCAACTAATGTCATTTCAATTTAGATCACATTAGTAGAGATAATATATGTTTAATTTGATGCTTTAATTAAGAGTTAATCGTATTATTTTGTTGCATGCTACTCTTGGATAATTTGGTGAAGAGAAACACGTGGTTGGCTGCTGGATGAGGCATCTGTGGTAAAGAATCGTACAAGATCACGCCTGGAGGCTTTAACTGGCGGCGGTCCCATCCCACGCAATTTAAAGCAATTCATGGGCCTCATGACAAAAGCTAGAATTATTGGCACTGGCAAAGAAAGGAAAAAAAAGAAGTTATAATATGATTGGAAATGTAGCAACATAAATTTCTCAAAGTAAAAGGCGACACCTTATATAACCCAAACTGTTAAAAGTCCGTAGAATTTTTATTTTTATTTTTATAAAGTATTTATGATATTATTATTAGATGTTGTGTGGCAAATAACCAAGCTTTTTGCATATTTCTTGCACCGTGGACATGCCGCCATACTTTTTGAAGGCAATGTAAAGGCACCAAACCCACTTCCATTATTAAAATTTTGATTTATTTCAAACCAAATGGTCATTTATTTGTTAACAAACAAAAAGTGTAAATCGATCAAACATAATTAAATCAACTAATGTGACTTGGGTATGATGGCTGAGATAAACAATGCACAATTCCATTTGGCATACTTTCAGCTCACAAAGAGTTCTTCTTGTCATCAATTGAGAAACATATAGCTAGAGTTTGACTGTAAAACAAGTCCCTTCAATTCAATTGAGGATCTAAATTGAGCCAACACAAGTAGAACAAAAGGCAGGAGAATACTTAAACATAAATTGATGCTCTCAGTGAAGATGTACGTGGTGGTGGTGGTGGTGGTGGTGACGGCAGTTATCCAATCCAAAACACTGCAGAAGAGGGAAACAAGCCGCAAAGATGCATCTCCCGATTCTTCTGAAAGTTGAAGAGACTAAATAACAGGGGCAGCAACAACACGATAACAATGGATCATCATAAGGGCTGTCTCCATCTCCATGGTGATGGTGGTGAGGACGACCCATGTTCTTTTCTTCAACTATTAGACAAAACCAAAAGAAACCCAACAATTAAAATCCACTTCTGGAAGACCCCTTTTCTTGAAAATGGCATTTGAAACATAAACAATGAGAAATTGGGTTCATCGGTGAAACATCAAACAAAGAGCTTGTAGTTCTGAAGGCACCTGAATGTATATGAAATTTATGAAAGAGCAAATTGTTGAAGCCAAAGCTGCCAGGGCTTTCCTTTTCTGCACCTATGAATTTATTTGTGAAACTGAAAAGAACTTGACTAGTCTAGAAAGAAACTGGTAATTGGGAAAGTTCAATTCTCAATGTAACGAATGAGAATCTAATACGAGAAATGAACAACTAACATCGAATTCGGGAAAAAAAAAACAACTAACATCGAAAGAAACCAAGACGATTCTGGAAGTGAGCTGGTGGACAATATATTCTGGCCCAAGTGGTTGACACCAACAAGTTATTGTTTGTGGATCTTGAAGCCCAATAACACACAATTTGGTGCACTTGTTACTTTTTTGTTATGTTATGTATATTATTATTTCCATCGAACAAGTAGACAACAAGATGTGGCTGTAGTTTAGTGGTAAGAATTCCACGTTGTGGCCGTGGAGACCTGGGCTCGAATCCCAGCAGCCACAAATTATATACGTTTTTTTTTAAACTTCATTTTTAAGAAAGTGACAGAGATATAGGTGAAATAATTGTCACCAGAGAAGATACGAGAGCAGTAGAAATATATCCAAAGCAGAGATTCAGAGAATGGAAATGGCTCATCATGAATTAGATTATCTTTGTTCTCTTGACTAAACTGAAAGTGATCATACATTTATGGTACAGCTCTAAAATTTGTATTTCTCTCTTCACATACTTTTCTACCATAACTAGTCATTCACCTATTCTCTCTACATACAATACAACATAGATTCTGTCTCAAGATTTACAGAACTGCTGGATATGATGAAACTGAAGCTTCATCAAGGTAAAAATACAGGGCCAGCAAAGATCTATTCTCGCTTATCCTCCTCCAGATCTTCAGCAAGCACATTGTCATATTCTCGCATGGCCGTCACATCTCCACTCACCTTCAAAGCACCACTTGTTAACGAGATGCCCTCCTCATCAAAATCGTCTCCTGCTTCCTCCAAGTATGCATATCTACATGTCCCGGACCAAAATAAGAACATTAATGAATGTTATCAACTTTTGCGAAGGAAATACAAAAAATACCAAATTCATAATGTCATTTGCATTTTGGATTCAAATCACCAAAAAGGTGTAACGGATGAAAAAAATCATCAGAAAGCAGAGAAAGAAATGCAGGTCCAAGAAAGGGTTTTGGTTACACATGCGATTGAATTTCCACAAAATTTCAACAAGAATAGCATACCCTTTTATGCTTACGATAAATAACACTCAATACACAAGATAGTAGAGAGAAACAAAAGGTCTTCTATAACATAAATTTTATGCCAGTCAAGTCCAACAATGGAAACATGCGTTAAGGAAATCTATATAGATTTTTTTATATTTATAACTACATGCAGATATGACTGTTATGATACAAGACACCATGAACCTGTTAACAAGCAATGTCAAACAAAATACCTAGTTGGGTTACGTGAAGGAGCCCAAAGGATACATATCACCGCCAAGAGAGCATATGCAAGCAGAGTCCAGAATGCAGGAATAATCCAAGCAATTTGCCAATACTCACTCAGAGGATCCGTTGCATTGAAATATAGCTGAGTCAACAATATCCAGGGGAGATTCAATTAGTAGCTTTACTGGAGATAAGAATACGAACAAAGACACCACATAATCCAGTATAGTTCATTGTACCCCATGGAATTGTTAATTCACAATATACAACTTTGCACTGAGTAATACCTCAAAGCCAATCCAAGCAACCGAGAGAAGCACAAAAATTGCGAGATAGTTGGTAAATTTTCGGTATAGTTCCAATTTAGCCATGTTTCTCCTGATCTGCATGCAAAAGAAACAAGAGGAAGAAGGTCAAGAGTTGGTCATTAATGTAACATCCCCCAACAAACACACACACTATAGATATAAGTAAATTACAGGAAGATATTAATGGGATGAACAATGTTACATGAAATATAAGATACTATATTAAAGCATTCATATGATGAAGGTATAACAGAAGGCAAATAGAGAGAGTGAAAAAAAAAAAACAAAAACAAAAACAAAAGATTACCTGAAGTTTCTCTAAAGTTTTTGATAACGATGAGAAAATCCATAGAATAAACCATGAATCTAAGAAGGCAACAGGTAGAACCAAAAACAACTTTGTTTTTCCAGAAAAATCATTAATGTTCCCCAAATGTTCAACAAGCTCAAGTGCTTCTGATGCCACGAAATATACCAGACCAAGAAGAAATACTTTTGGTGTTATACCACCCAGTGTAGGCTTCACGACGCCAAAGCCCATGGAAACTACCAAAAGAAGAAGGCGAGAAAGAGTCTTCTTGACAGCGCTAAAGGTTACAGCCCATAATGTAATGCCCATAGGTCTGATTCCAGTTGAATTAAAATTGGCATACTCAAAGTACCACACAGCCATTTCACACATTCCAAGAGCAATCACTGCTGTAATATGGTAGTGCAATTGTATAATATCCTTCCAAAACTGAACAAACCTCAGAAACCAGGCTAGGCCAAGCACAAGGTAAGCTAAAGACATAAAGCCATATAATGTCATCAAAGGAGCCATCTTCCCAGGCAAATAACCATCTGGGTTTCTCCAATCGGTCCTTCCTTTAATCAATGTGCCCTTGAGTTGCGGATCACAGAACATAAAATAAAGGTAGTACATTCCGGAACAATTGATATTAATTGACTTAGTATCCATTGTGGCCTCTTCAGCCTTTCCATTAAAAAAGGTTTTGATGCGCACAGGCCAGTCAGGGTTGTCTGGATTTTTGTGGATAACAACCTCTCCCACCGTGCAGTATCCAGAATTCGAAAGATTTCTGGTGCAGCATATCTTTTCGGATTGGACGAAAGAAGCTCCAATCCGAACCCTGTCCTTCACTTCAAGAATGATAGCTTCCACCAAACCAGTATTCTGCTGCATTTCACTTTGCTTATTGGCAGACTCTTTAGTCCTCACAAAAGTGACACTCTCAAACCTGAAATTCCATTAGTGAGCGCGACATCGTCTATGGAGCCAAATCCATAGCAGGAAATCATGATATAATTTTTTTAAAATCAAGTGCACAACCATGATTATAACCCAGGTGATTAAAAATCTCAATTTACCAAATAATTCTTACATGTACAAACTTACTAACTGCACAAAATTCACTATCTTAAAGAAATTGGTATCTATGATTCTAGAACTACCAGGTAGCATATAAAGTAACAAAATTTGCAATACAGAGAGGATAAAAGGAAGTAATAGAAATTAGTGACCTGATGAAGGACTTGCCCTTGAGGTGATGATTGTCTGTGGACGAAGAATCAGCAGAACCATGGACCTTAGAAGCGTAGAGGCCCTCGCTGCCGCCATGGAAGAAGAAGGCGTTTGACTGAGGACTGAAAGCTTCATTTCTGTACTCGTGGATTGAAGCATTACACTGTACGATGCATTCGTTGCATATAATAAAAATAACCCCAAATATGAACCCTAAAAGCGAGCCCTTTTCACACCACAACAATCTCTGTTCCATTTCTCTCACCTCCCCTCTTCCTCTCAAATTATCAGCGCACTAGTTTTTGAGACGATAAAGTGAGCAATTCTAAAGTGAGCAAGAAACAGGCAACCAACTGAAAACGACACCGCGCCTTACTGGTAGCGGTACTGACTTCCGCTCAGTCTAAATGGCTTCTTGTTGGGCCTTCTTTCCGACGCCATTCTCTTGGGATGGTTTTTGCGTTACCTTTATCAACTTTGTACGTATTGGGCTTTTTGTTGTCAAACTTTTGAAACAAAAAATAAAAAATAAAAAAATCAAGCATTATAGTACTCGACTGAGAGGCATGTTTTTGTTCAGAAAGACAAAATGAGAGATTATAAAGAGGGGGTTTTTAATAGTCTTTTTTTATAATAAAAAAATTATATTAAAGGGGGGTTTTTAATAGTCATTCGATCAATTGTAGAGTAATTGTTGTAAGGTTAGTTGAACTCCTTAACGTAGTCCCTCAACATAGCCCGTACAATCACACTTTCAAACTTAATATTTTTAAACGACACATTCAAATTATTTGAATCAAATGAGAAAAATATAATTAAAAATCAGAATATGAATAACTTTTTCTGTTCCACAGCATTTCAATTTGAAAATCATTTTCTACTCATTTAGAGCATTTGTTTTTGGTCTTGACCTACTTAACTTCTTAAACTATATCTATAGTGGACATCTAGCCATCTACTTTAGCTTGGCAAATCAGTAGAGTTTAATTAGGTCAACTAACAACAGCATGCCCATATAAATTATTAGGCGTTTTGTGGATTACTCAAACCCTAGCCACAAAAATTTACAATGTCCATCATACATAATACCAGCTGTTCTGAACCATCTTTCACAAACAGATTTTGCCACCTTCAAAACATTATTCATACCCTCTTCCACTTCACAGGCATGCCTCTAATCTGCTGAAGAGAATATGGAAGTGCTTGTTTATTTAGACACCATATTGGTCACCTTGAGCCTCTTCCTTCTAATAAGTTACCATGCATATTTATGGCATACCTTCAAGACCAAGCCATCTCATACAACCATTGGAATTGACTCAATCAGAAGAAGAACATGGTTTCTAGAAATTAAGGAGGTAAGTCCAAAACCCTCTTCATGATTTTCGAAATCCCACTTGAAAAAAAAGCCTCAATTTGAGGTTTCTAGTCTTAATTAAATTAAATGATTTGCAGAGTGATGGTTTGAAGGCTATGCTGGCAGTCCAAAGCTTGAGAAACACTCAAATGGTGGCAATATTCACAGCTTCAATAGCAATTGCCTTTAGCTTGGCCTTGGCTGCTCTGACCAACAATGCCTACAATGCAAGCCACCTCTTAATCGAAAGCCCCCTTTTCGGTTCACAGTCTGGAAGAATGTTTGCTCTCAAGTATGGCTTTGCCTCAGTTATCTTGCTGTTTAGTTCATTATGCAGCTCTATGGCCACCGTGTTCTTCATTGACACCATTTTTCTCATCAACGCTTCTGCTGAGTTCTCATCTTCTGGAATTACACAAACACTATTTGAAAGAGGATACATGTTGGCTCTCATAGGCCACAGGTTGCTCTGTATCTCATTTCCCCTTATGTTGTGGTTGTTTGGTCCAGTGCCTGTGGCATTGTCGTCCCTGGCCTTGGTTTGGTGGCTCTCTGAGCTTGATTTTGTTGGGAAATTCAACAAAAGCAATAGGCAAAGTCTCAGTTGAGGAACAAGTTAAGAAAGCAATGCAGATGCATGTATATTTTTATAATTATAGTCGAACTCTAAGTTAACTCATCAGGTGATTATATATAACCGTCACTTGTTTTATATAATTATGTTCATATCCCTCTCACTCATCACGTGATTATATATAATCATCACCAGTTGTATATAATTAATGTTCTTATTTCTCTCATCACATAATTATACAACTAAATATATATTATTCTCTTAACCGATGCCAGTAAGAAAACTCACAGTAAATAGGTGGTCCAGAATCCTTGTGCAGTAATTTTAGTGCGCCCAATTGCTTTTGTTAGGTTCTAACTTCTAACTAAAGCAATTCTTTTGCAGTAGCCATACAAAAGCACCCAATTAGAAGTAGGCACACAACACAAGTTACACAACCATGGCCTTCATGTGGCTGAAAAAACATTCCGAGTTTAAAAATCGAATCAAACTTTATAACGCAATCGTTGCTTTCCCTTATGCAATTTCCATGACAAAATCAATCCATTTAAAACATTTGTGGACTGGCCACTAGAATCAATGCTTAGTCTTTTGCATATTCCTCCAACCCCACACCAAAACTTTAATGTCCATTATACACATTCCACAACTCTGCCTGCCAATTACGACACATTCACAAAAGGCATTTGCTGGTGACGAAATTTCCACTACCGTTTGCTCCTCCTAGACTCATTTGGGCTCTCTCATCAGTCACAATATATAGGATTGCTTTGGCTACAAATCCATCTCTGGTTATCTAGGAATTAAATATTCAAAGAACTTGAGATGGGAGTGGTTGTTTATCTAGACACCATTTTGGTCCCCTTGAGCCTCTTTGTCACAGTAGGCTACCATGCCTATCTCTGGCACAACTTCAAGAACAAACCCTCTCACACCACAATTGGGATCAACATGCTGAAAAGGAGAGCATGGTTTCTAGAGCTAAATGGGGTAATTAAGCCCAACCATATCCATCTAATCAACCCTCTAAACACCATTATTTTATTAATTGTATCTTAGATTACTTATTTTTGCTAATTTATACGATGATGTTGGCTATGCAGGGAGATGACAAGAAAGGCATGCTGGCAGTCCAAAGCTTGAGAAACACTCTGATGGGCACAACACTCACAGCCTCCATAGCAATTCTCATTGAAGTCTCATTGGCAGCTTTCATAAACAACAGCTATAGCGCAACCCACCTCTTCAGCCATGCATTTTTTGGGTCACAATCTACAATGATTTTTGCTCTGAAATATGGCTCAGCAGCATTGTCCTTGGCAGTGAGCTTCTTGTGCAGCTCCATGGCAATTGGGTTTTTGATTGATGCCAATTTCTTGATAAATGCATCTGGTGATCATGAGTTCACATCTTCTGGAAACATAAGAACCATATTTGAGAAAGGCTTCATTCTGGCTTTTGTGAGCAGCAGAATGCTCTGCATCACTTTTCTCATGCTGCTGTGGATGCTTGGTCCTGTCCCAGTTTGGTTGTCATCTCTTGCTCTGGTTTGGGGGCTTTATGGGCTTGATTTTGTTGGGAAGTTGTCAAAAGACAACAAGCAAAACCTCAGTTGAAGACTGAAGAGAAAATATATACACATATGTTTTTTGTAGTGATTTTGATTTTTATGTTATGCTGCGAATATTTGGGACTTTGGTGTTTCCTGGTGCTCATATGCCATAATAAAATTACTATCTTCTGATTCATTGCATGATTGCATCCATGGAAGTAGGACCTTATAATTGAGTATAGGGTTTTCAACACTTTGCTTTATAGACTTTATCCATGCATTGAGAAATCAAAGAAGAATGACATCATCTTATCAACAAGAAAAAAAGAAAAAGAGAAGAGGAATGACAGCAATGGGCCTTTTTTTAGTAGACCAATGCCATAGCCCAACTGAAACTTCATTTTTGAGCCTTGGGCCGCTTGTTGTTCTTATCAACATGATTTCGTATACTTCGGTTGTTGTTACTGAACTTTGTCTTGTGCACTACCATTTGCATTCAACAGCTACTAGGACAAGTCTTTTGTAATGAAATATATTCGATTAACGTCATACTTTCAGCTGCCAATATATTCCTACGTCCGATGCATCTGTCATATAATTTGTACACCATATGTTATATTATAAAATAAATTAGTTAGGACTAGTAAAATTTCTGGATCATCCCCTACAAAGGAAACTGATAAATTAATGTTCAAATAAAATGTTCTCGTTCTAGATTTTAAATAAATAAATAAAAAGTTCCATACGTTCTAGATAATCATGACGTGTAAAATTTTATTTAGTGAATTAACTTTGATACAGAATATAAAATTTTGTCACACGAGGGAAAATTCACAAACCGCCCCTTATCCTAGTAGTTTTAAACATAGGATAAGCCCAAAAAAAATTCATTATGATACATTTATTTGGAGACCTAAAGATATTTTTTGGGTCTCCTTTTGTTCCAGCAGACTAAATAATTCAAATCAAACCAAGTTGCCAATCACTTTCTCATTAATGACAAAAAATTTAGAAAAGCCATAACGTTTAATTAACTTATATGTGTGGAACATTAACTTGGACTGGAAGAAAAGGGATCACCATCATAGGAACGTTCTAATCTTAGATATGATTATTGCTGCTTATTAATTTGAAGGTGGGCTTCTCTTGATCAAATATACATATACATTCTCTTCAGAAATCACAACACACCATTTTTGCTACATCAAACTTTTGCAGAGATTTAGTTAAGGATATGTGAATATATCTGGTCCTTCTTCAGGGTCCAAAGGTTTCCCTGCCATAAGTAGTACTACATATAAGACTTAAGATATATAGCACGTACGAATATGGTGATACAATACGAACTTCTTAATTATGACTGAAAAAAATTTGTTGATTTGTTATATATTCCGGTTATTTGTCCCTCAAATTTATTTTTTATTTTTAAAACCTAGCTATATAGTTACAGTCATATACTTTCATGTCAACTACTTCGAATTAGCTAGCTTATTTCTAGAGATCTACATAAGTATATACATATACATGTATGAGAATATTGATTTTGATTAAGAAATATCATGTAAGCAATGTAATTAAAACAAAACAAAAAAAGACACACAAAGGTTGCTTCCTATTTTTGGATGAATAAAGTGTTTACATGATTTTTCTACACTAATAAAGCAACTATAGATCATTCTCTTCAAATCAGAACACGCGACTTTTTCCTTCATCAAACTCTTGCAAGTCCGTACGTACTGATCATCTACCTCAACTCATATTGCAGAAACTCATCAAATGCAAAGTCATCATAATTAAACCCCGCCATTTTCCTATAAATCGCATCCTCGTCAAGCTGAGCAGTATTGGCCGATGCAAACCCGCTCATGAGCCCAGGGGACGTGAATGCCGGAAGATCAGGAGGTGATACAAGATAATCACTCAATGCTAATTGGTTGTGGTGCTGGGTTGTCATATAATCACTTGGCGTCGTCTCTTCCTTGAAACATTCTTCTCGTTTTAGCGATTTAAAAGATGAGAAAAAGGGGTGCTCTTGTTTGCTTGAGAGGTTGTTGTCGTCAAATCTGATGAACTTTGAAGACTCTCTAGGGCTTGTACAATCCAAGACCAGCTCACAAGCTTTCAAGTGGTCTCTGCATGTGTGGTTGCCATAATATGTGGTACGAAACAATGGTGGATCATCTTCAACTTGTTGTACGTGCTTGGTTGCTTGGCATGCTTGATCGAATTTGTGGGTGCACCTAAAGTAGTTCCTGCATTGCATGCTCACAACATATCCAATTAATTGAGATATTAACCAAGGTTGCAATATAAGTAAACAAAGTATATGATAATTTTCTGGTATGTACAGCATGTAGATATATTTATGAAAATGTATGAAGTGGTAAACCCTAAAACAATTACAATAGAAAAAAAAAAATCATAATTACAATAAAACTAGACGTACAAAGCGTAAGTAATTACACAAAATATACAAAAATATTCTTGCCAACACCTATAAGTTGTAGAGAAATTGTATGTATGTACGCGTACCTTGGGTGCTTGGCATTAAGGATGAGTTTTTGTCCGTACTTCCTCCATGCTTGACCATCTTCAGTCAAAGCAGGAGAGTCTTTAATCCAAGAGTGACAAGTCTTCCTGCAAGTAATTTACAACTTCCAACTCTTGGTTTAGAACTGGATTGATTATTCATTGATCATTAATTTACGCCAAATTGATGAAATGAAGTAATAAAATTGAAAAATGATAGAAGGAAAAAGGAAAGTATCCTTTTGAAAAGAATGAAATTGGGGGAAGACCCCAAAGAACGGCAACAAAGATAGTTTTCATGTAACAAAAAAAGTTCTCCAACAAAGATAGTTTACTTGCTTGACCCCAATCTCAAGCACTCTCCAAGAAAAAAGATCGTTTCACGCATTAATTAACTCAATCATGTACCTCATTAAGACATATACGTTGAATACTTTTGACATTGAACAATCAATCAATCATGCACGAAAGAAATTACCTCTAATTAGAAACAAAAACAAAAACAAAAAATATAATCTTGCAGTGAGATCTATTTGCTCATATAATTACCGTGAGTTGATGAATCTATGTAAATTATGGTAATGAAATAGTTACATATATCAATAGTATAGTGAATGTAATTAATTGATTATATACCTTTTCTTGTAAGAGCCTCTGCGATCCGTGGAGGAGGTCGAAGCACTCTTACAAGTCTCCTCATTAGAAGCTTCACACTTAATAGCATGATCAAGCAGATGATCAACATCCCAAGATGATGCACCTGCACCTGCACCTGCACCACCACCACCACCACCACTAGTATTCACTTGAATAATCTGATCATGATGATGAAACTCCTTCATCTCCTTCCCATTTGAGATGAAAAGGGTATTCGAAAATGACCCCAACATCTTATTAACAAAACCTTCACCATTGCCCGATCCCAAATCATGATTATGATCACCATTAACAGTAAGTGACCTATTATTATGAAGATTAATTACCCTACCAAGTTGACCACTGGCAACTTCACGACCGTGGATCAGCTCCTCCATCTCACTTTGCCGATTTGATGACACTCCCTCCGGCCAAAGACCACTACTCCAAGTTTTGTTTTTGTTTTTGTTTATTTATTTCTATTTTTAAGTTTTGGTCGATATCACAAATTTCTGATAAATTTTGGTGATGGATCGGGAGACCATTTTTATATGCGTCAAAAGGACACAATCAGCGCGATTGATGTCTCTCCTTGGATGAACGGACGGATGGCCATCCACGTCATACAACATATAGTCTCATGGCATGCCTGAGGTCACTGTTGTGTCGTCATCGACTCGTTGCTGCCTGGTATACTGACCTTCTGGACATTTTATTTGTTTATTTATTTATTTTGCTAATTTTGGGGAACCAACAATTTTATTTAAAAAAATCTCAAGTTGTTGTGCCAATGGGACATCCAATAAGATATCCAAAATTTAAAGTCATATTTTATCTTATTTTTTCCTTTCTATGGTTGAAATTTAACTCGTTTCAGATGCAAAGCATTCAAAGTTTCAACACTTTCCCCCACTGAGAAATTAAAAAGAAGAATTGGGTCTTTTTTAGGGTTTGAGGTTTGCCAACAACTTTAGAAAAGAGCTGCTATAATGAGGAGGTATAGGTGAGGGGTTCAATCTAATTCAACCTTGTTGAAGTTTAATGGTTGGATTGGATACGCCTCACCGCCATACCCCCTCATTATAGCTTTTCCGACTTTAGATTGCGAAAATAATTTATCTCGATTCATGTTCAATATAAACAGAATCCAGTAACATAAACTTTGCCTCTGGCCCTTAATGAAGTTTATATTTGACTCCAAAAAAAAAAAGTAACCTAAACTCTACCTCTTGATTATAATTACATATAATCCACAATGTTATCCCTTTGATTTGTAGTAGATTTGAGTTGTGTTATAGAATTAGAACAATTATTAGTTCACATCTTATTGGAAGTGTAGGTTAAGGATAAGCCAACAAAGTTTTATTATGGTACAAATCATTTGGAGACCTAAAGAATATCTCTCTTTCAATTCAATGTTTAGTTTTCTAGCGAAGATTATAAAAAAGAAAAAGTAAACTTAACTTGTTGAGCAAACTTGACTCATCCGGCCGGACCAAATCAAATGAACCAAAGCCATTCCCGTCACTTTCACACATGCCTAATCAAAATTTCTAATCCAAAACTTGGAAAAGCTATAACCTTTGTATGGAGATAAAGACATAAAGAAAGGGGTCCACTGTGGTCTACTTTCAGTGGCACGAGGGTTGACCAGCCAATTAGGAATTTAGGATATATTTATGTGAATATCTGGGTCTTGTTCAGTGTTGACTGTTCGTACATTCACATTCATAGTGGAACTCTCCAAGCACTAGATTCGATTTTCTGGTTGATGGTAACTTCCCATTTGCTGAAGATCTTCTTTTGTTTGACAATAACTCAACAACAAAGAAAATAAAAAAAGAGGATACATGTATATATACCATATAGAACCAAGTCGTAAAATGAAAAGGTATATACGATCAAAAGAGATTGTTGGTGTCGTTTCGAGAATAATATTTTACTGTCAGATTTATATCATAGTATTAAGATTTCATGACAATATCTATATAGATCCTTGATTTTCTTTCTATGAGTATAGGAGGCCCTAGTTTCTTAAAAGGCGTACATTGTTGCTCAAGTAAAATGTATCATGTATAGTTCAAATACTTTTACTTTTGTAATTTGCTCGTTCATTATGAAACCCCCCAAAACTATGGTGTATAAAATATAATATTTTCCCTAACTTAACATCGTTTTGTTCTGTGTCTCATAGCGAAGACACATTCCTAAACCTAGTGGGTTGAGAGAGGATTTGATTTCCAAGGCAAATTAAACCACACTTGATGTACAGACTGTTAAAGCAAATCTTTTCCGTGCACCATCTGTCTCTTTTGGACCTGCAACAATATAAAATGTATTAGCTTTAATCACCACAATCATGGGTTGGCTACAATATTATTTAATTACATATTTTGATCTTGACATATTTTTAACTCATATGAGACATTTTATGCCGAAATGAGATACAATACAAATTTATTTTCGATGGATTAAACATATATGTTTATTTGCCATAACTTAATAAGAAATAAGACTCTCTACTTGCTTTTGATTAAATCTAATCAGAAGCAGGTGATTTTAGTGATTTGTTAAATCATATTGCATTTCAAATCATTACACTTTTGTAATAAATAAAAAATTACAACTTATTGTATATATATATAGTCCTCTTTTATTGAGGGATCTCTCAAATAATTTTATTTGAGAGACACCTTTTTATGGTCCCCTATAAAAAAAATTTCAACGATCCAAACCATCTATTTTAAGTCAACATTCATAGATCATTCTTGTAAAAAATTAGACAAATCGGCAACCGTTTTGACATCCAATTGTGTCCTACAAAATTAATGAATACGGTACTTCAAGAAAGTATTAAAATTTCATTAACTCAATTGAGTGGTCAAATGATAAATATATGTGTGGATCATAATGATTCAATTATAAAAATTGAAGAACTTGATGTGAATAACTAAAATAAGTAAATGAAATTGAAATTTAATTGGATTACACTTCAAATATAACTTAATTAAAAGGGATTTAAGTAAGTTATATTTTAGAAAGATATTTGATTAAGAAACATCATGGATATACTTCAAGTGCAAGCTTACATAATTGGCAAAAAGTGAAGCAAAAAGGTTGCTTCCTATTTTTGGATGAATAAATGTTTACAAACAGAAGTTGAACAAGCGATTATTCCTACATCAAACTTATTCCAAGGAACAAATATATTGCAAACACTTCAGCATCAAAATTCAAATATATTGCAATAATTCATCCAAGTCAAAAGACCCCATCATTAACCTAGAAATCACATCCTCATGATCAAACTCATCGAGGGTTGATGAGACCCCGTTCGAGGGCCCAAAGGACTCGAACGTCGTCAAATCGGGTGACACAAGATAATCACACAACCATGAATAGTTGTTGTGGCTTGTCATCACACGATCATCACTTGTTGGTGGTATCTCTTTCTTAATGATCAATTCGTCCTTGAAGACCAATTCTTCTTTTTTAACTGATGTGAAGAATGAGAAAAAGGGATGATTTTGTTTGGTGTCGCCAAATCTGATGAAATTTGAAGACTCTCTAGGACTTGTACAATCCAAGTCTCTGCATGTGTGGTTGCCATGATATGTGGTCCGAAACATTGGTGGATGATCTTGAATTTGTTGCACGTATTTGGTTGCTTTGCAAGATTGTTCGAACTTGTGAGTGCACCTATAGTAATTCCTGCATCGTATAACATGACCATGGTCAACATCAATTATTCAAAAATTATTACTTTATTAATTTGAGTCCAATTAAGACTCGAATTTATACATTTCCATATGGAATTATGAGAGCTATAAGTAGACCAAATCGTATGCATGTTACCTTGAGTGCTTGGAATTAAGGATGCGTTTTTGTCCGTATTTTCTCCATCCATGACCGTCGTCTGTCAAAGCATGAGTGTCTCTAGTCCAAGAGTGTGAAGTCTTTCTGCAAGCAATTAACAAAGTAATTCTTTTGTTTTGAACTCAATTAAATTAGTAAAATGAAATGAATGGATTATTGATAATGCTATGGTGATAATTAAGATAGGAGTAAGGGACATTTATGTCACTCATTAGAGGGAAAGAGTAAAGCATATCCTAATTTTATTAGTATATGGCATGGAATGAACCTATCAAAGCAACTGGGGTGGTCCAAAGCTAACTCCTACCTTATTTTGTCTCAATAGAAATTTTATGCATCTATACGAATCTAACAGCTGTTGTGAGTAAATTAACACTTATTATATAGCACGCATGTGAATTACATTGTCGCGATAGAAATTTTATGAATTTATGTGAATCTAACAATTGGTGTGACCAATTTTTTAAATTTTTTTTAATATTGAAGACCAAATTAACAACTGTCTTATTTTATCACAATAAAATTACTAAATTTTATTTTAAGTGTGTGTGGATAATTATTATGAGCAAAACTTTTCAGTAGAATATTTCACATGAACTCCTACCAGGAATTAGATCCCACATAGAGCATATGAAAATTTAAGATTAAACCATCAATCAAAGAGTCGTGAATTGAAGAATCCACCCAATTAACTAAACGAGTTGATGATGATCACTCTGTAAATGGATGTATAAATTTACCTTCTCTTGTAAGAACCTCTACGATCCTTGAAGGTTGAAGTAGTCTTACAACTCTCCTCATAAAAATCTTCAGACTTAATAACAGCCGCCGTATGATTTGCATCCCAAGATGATGAATCTGCAGAGCCACCACCACTACTGATCCCTTGAATCTGATCACCAGAAACAATCTCCCCGTCAGATTCTTTTCCATTTAAGATCAAAAGGGTATTTGCAAATGATCCCAAAATCTTATCAACAAGATCCTCAGCCGAACCACCACCACCACCACCAAAACCACTAACAAGTGTTGACTTGTGATCATCAAAAACCCTACAAAGTTGACCTGCAAGCTCACGCCCTTGCATCAACTCTTCCTTCACCCTTTCCCCATTTGATAACACACTCTCCGGCCAAGACCACTCCATGATTAGACCTTAATAATTTTGATTAACAACTAATTAATCCTTAATAACGTGTTTTAGCTATATGTAAGGAGGAGAGTTTTTGTGGTGGGCTGTAGGCTTTATACAGGCGTCAAAAAGAGCTACTCCTCTCAAATTGCAATGCAAGGAAGAAGGAATGAAGGTCCATCCAAAGACAAAAAAGAACCCTACCCCCGAGATTCAGGCCCCTCTTCCCACCAACGGCTAGATGAGCCTCCACGTCATACAACATGTGGCGCGATGCTTCTACACGCGCTCTTTTATTAACGTTGCTGTCGTGCGACGTCATCGCTTCTGGTCATTCTGATGTCGTCATCCACTCCTTCCTACCTGGCCCTCTGAAAATTTAATGTTATTTTTTTTCTAATTTGAATAACCAATAAAATGGCAAGTTGATAGGCCGTCTAAATATCAGACCTTAAAATAGTATTATCTTCATCCCTATTTGATCAAGACAAAGTTTAATGTTTTCGATTTGAGCCTTGGTTGGGAAGGCTGATTTTGAGATGTGATCATGTGATAAAAGGTTATAAATGTCAGGGGCATTTTTGGCTTGTTATTATGAGAGGACAAGAAGTTGGTAGTTACATCTTTGTTTTATCATCTCATGTGCTACTGATAATACAAGTGAAGATAAAAATTTTATTTTTATCCAAGGAAAAGAAAAGAAAAAGATAACCTTTCTATTATGAGTGATGATCGTGGTCCATGCTAGATTTGAATGAAGGGATTTCAAATTAATGAATTTAGAAGAGATTGTATCGGAAAATTGTCCATGCTATAAACTATTATAATTCATGTATATCAAGATTAAACAAGAAAGAAAGGAATAAATGTCTAATTATTTCAAATGCATTCAATTTGATGTAGTTTTTGTTTTGTTTAGCAAATTTAGCATTGTTGTCAAATTCAAATCCTTTCTTTCAAATTCCTCCATCCAAACGGAACGTAACTATAATGAAATGTTGTCCAAAAGTTGTGTATGAAATGATGTTGGCAACCAAAATAAATTGGCATTTCGTTTTGCATGAATCTCGCGAAATTCCTAATAGAAAAGTAGCCAAACCCCGATCTGCACCAACCTCGAGTGCTTGTTGTACTATACAACCCTACTGGTCTTAGGCAAATTAATCACATCGATCTTAAGCGAGATTAAAAAGGATATAACTCTTGTGAACTTTAACAATAAAGTAATTAATATATAGGTTCTGTTTAGGGAAAAGGATAAGCAATAAAAGACGAATAGTTAGCTTTATCCTCTACTGCATGCATGTGAATGTGGTTAAGTTTAAACAATCTATGAGATCAAGGCAATGCAGTCACGTGTACTGTTGATCCAGATTTGATTCACTTCCTAGTTCAACTTTCCGTCTGAAAACTGAAAGGGCAAAGCAAAGCAACGTGATCCCAGGCCTTTGGCGAGCCGCGAGTGGTCTTGGGTCACCCGCCTATATATGTGTGGTGTGGATTCCATTCCACCACATCGGTTTTATTTTTCCTCTTCAACTAAAAGAATTCAAATGAAATTATTGATAAGGAAAGGAAACCTAATGAATCTAGTTTATTGCCTAATTGTTGTGTACATGTACGTAATAATAATAAATAAAAATTGTCATCAGATTTTGATTTGGAGTTGGAGGAAAGCGTTTCAGAGTCAGCAACTCAGCAATTAGCAATTAGCTTAGAGAGGAAAGTTCACAGTGGAGGTCTTGCCGCCCATGAAGAAGGAGTCAACACGTGTGTTAGTTAAGAGAGTTGATTATTAACTATAGATTAATTAATCAAAGAGATTAATCTAAAAGGAGCTGTAGAGAGATAAAGAAGGTGGTCAACTGAAATAAGATTGTACAATTAATTGTCTTGTTTCCCATATAATCGCTTGATTTAGGGACTGCAAGAGGAACTAGTTTTCTTGATTACACACCTTAATCGTCAAACAAAGTTGTTTTCTTGCTTTACACACCCACTGATAGGTGACTAATCGATTCAACCAAAATCTTTTATACAAATATATGACATTGAGTTATGTCTGTATTTGTGGACTTTTTTTAATTTTAAAAAAAAAAAAATCATTTGGCTTCCATTATGTATGAACAATAGTAAACTAAAAAAATTAAGAAGAAAGCACACTGAAATGAAAGTCAAAATTTCCTTGAATTTAACTTTGCAGTAAGAGTAATTCCAACTACTTTTTTTTAAAGTAGAATATATAGCTAGGGAGATAAAAGAGGAGTTGGAAGTTCGCGTGTGCAAAGATAAAACCAGCAAGTTGCAAGTCTAGGCTGGACTTCAATTTTCGGGCCCATGACCTACCTTCGTCATGACGTATGTGCTTTTTTGGGCATTCGAGATCACTTAGCAACTCAAACGAGCATTTTAATATTTTGCAATTTTTTTTATTTATAGAAACTTTCGTTAATTTCCTTTTGTTTTCTAGGGTTTTTAGGATTTCTCATATCTTGTAGATTCCAGACTTAATTCTTTAGGCTAATCGTTTGATTGACTTATTACGTTGTCATGATGCGTTACAATGATTAATAATGCAGCATTATGAGATATTAACAAAGTATCGTGAACCTTAATCTGAAGCCAAAAAAAAAAAAAAAAAGCTGTGATTCTGTCACGTACGGACTAGAAAATTGGACCAACTTGCAAAGTAGAATGTGAGCCACGTTTGTTGTTGAAAGTTTTGGTCACCTTAATTAGCATGAACGTTCACACTGGAAGATCCTGGTGATTAGAAGAAGGGGATGTACCAAAAGTCAAAGAAGTTACAGGAGAGTAATTTAATCATGTCAACGAGAAGGGACGATTAGTTTTAGGCTGCTTGATCTTATGGTATTAGAAGATGTTGATATAATGCCAAAAGTTGGTCAATGCACGAGATTACCCAAATGCCGTGTCTGCAAACTTTAGTCATGAGAGGAATTTAAAAATAAACTCACCTTTTGGCTTTAGTTGTTAGGTCATTAGGAGTGATGAGGACATAGGTTATTCCTTCCCAGAAACACCCTATACATATTTGAGATTCAAATTCAAATTTTAGGATAGACGTTATGATAGATTTGTGTGTAGTGAAAGTTACGGTAGATCTTGTGTTTGGTATAATGAAAGTTACCATTGAAAGGGAGAAAGTTAAGTAGGTCTATAAACGAATCGTATTCGAATTTGAGATTATTATCGGATTCATTTTAAGACCTAGAAGAAGAAAATCAAAATCTCGCTACTAACGTTAATGACGTTCTTTTATTTTATATATCTCTTTTTTGTTTTAAATTTTGATATTTCATTACAAATAAAAAGTTCAAGTGTATTCTTGATGCATTTATAGAACTCAAATTACTCTCACACGCATATATAATATTTATATGAAACATATAAAAATCAAATCATATCTTATATTTAGTTATTGAATGAAATTATTATTGGCTTATAGAGCAACTCTAATGCATATTTGATTTGCTAAGTCAATCCTAACTATAGATTATCGGATTGAGAGTCTCAGTCTATCTTCGGGAATTCAAACTCGGTTGCAGAATGTGGAGCACATTCGCTGTAATCAACTTGGCAAAGTCCATGTTTGAATGAATTGAAAGTTTATAATAGAAAAAAAATGTAACTTATTATCATCTTACCATTGATTTCTAAAATGTACGTAATAAATTTGTGCAAAGTATACATGTAGGGTTGATGGACAAAAAATTCGCTTGATAAAAGTATATATAAATGGTTTGATCTTAAGATTTTTGTAGCTGTTGGCTCAATTTGACTTTGGGGCCAATTTGTAGTTGCAAGAAGGCATTTCATATTTAGAGTAGAAAAAAACTAAATGATACGAAGGATGAACATGTGTTTTTCTTTTATCAGAATTGGCAAAGACCTGATTTCTACACAACCCCTATTATACACATCATAACAAAGGGTAAATTGCCAATACCCGACACCTAAAAGTACATTAAAATTCAAAATTCATATTGCAAAACTTCATCATCAAAGTAATAAGGCCCCACAATTAAACCAGACATCACATCGCCCTCATGATCATACGGATCAATGGTTGACGAAAGCCCGCTCAGGGGACAAGACGACTTGAACGCCGTCGGATGAGGTGACACATTATAATCACCGGATGATGAACGGTTGTGGTGGTGGCTTGCCATCAAATGCTCATCACTTGGTTGTGGTTTCTCTTCCTTGACGACGACCTCTTTCTTCACTGATGTGAAAGATGAGAAAAAGGGGTGGTCTTGCTTAATGTCGCCAAATCTGATGTAACTTGAAGACTCTGTATGGCTTGTGCAATCAAAGATCAACTCAGAAGCTTTCAAGTAGTCTCTGCATGTGTGATTGCCATAATATGTGGTCCGAAAAACTGGTGGATCATCTACAATTTGTTGCACGTGTTTGGTTGCTTGGCACGATTGATCGAATTTGTGGGTGCACCTAAAGTAGTTCCTGCATCATTTAACATGATCTTGGTCAACTTCATTTCTTGAAAAAAAATATTGACACTTTAATTTGTGTCGAATATTCGAATTTATATTTGATTTCCCAATTAAGGTGTACCTTGGGTGATTGGCATTGTGGATGACTTTTTGTCCGTACTTCCTCCATGCATGACCATCGTCAGTCAAAGCCGGAGTGTCTCTAGTCCAAGAGTGTGAAGTTTTCCTGCAAATGATTAACAAGTGACTCTTTTGTTTTAGAACTTCATTCATTTGGAAAAATTCTCATGTGGATGAAATGATTAGTTTGTTGATTACTGATAATGCTATATGGTGGTAATTAAGATAGGATTAAGGGGTATTTAATTCACTCAAAAGAGGGAAATAGTAAAGTATATCCTAATTTTGTTAGTTTTTGGCATAGAATAGAATGAATATGAACCTACCAAAAGCAAGGGGCATGGTCCTCACTTCTCCCTTATTTTGTCTTCATAGAAACTTTATGCGTATATCGAATCTAACAGCTGTCGTGAGTAAATTATTCATGACAGCTGTTAGATTAATATTAACATAATTAAACAATTATTGTAAGTAAATTAACAGTTGTGATTAGCATGCATGTCAATAATTATTTCAGAAAAATTGTTGTGATTAAATTAACATTTGTTATTAAACAAAATTCTTTAGTGTAATTTCTCATGGGAGCTCATATGTGGGATAGACCCTCATAGAGCAAAACCCTTCATTGAAATTAAGAATCCTCAGCCAAAAAAGATTAAAAGAAATCACTTGAAGTGTAGTAAATAATAATTAATTTACCTTCTCTTGTAAGAACCCCTACGATCCTTGAAGGTTGAAGCACTCTTACAACTGATCTCCTCATGAAAATCTTCAGACTTAATAATAGCATGATTGGCATCCCAAGATGATGAATCTGCAGACCCACCACCACTACTATTCCCTTGAATCCGATCACCAGAAACAATCTCTCCGTCAGCCTCCTTCCCATTTAAGATCAAAAGGGTATTTGCAAATGACCCCAAAATCTTAGTAACAAGACCCTCAGCCGACCCAACATCTCCTCCACCACAACCACTAACAAGTGTTGACTTATGATCATCAAGAACCCTACAAAGTTGACTTGCAAGCTCACGCCCTTGGATCAACTCCTCCATCACCCTTTCCCTATTTGATAGCACACTCTCCGGCCAAGACAACTCCATGATTAGACCTTAATAATTTTGATTAAGAACTAATTAATCTCCCTCTCCCTCCCTCTCTTTCTCTCTCTCTCTCTCTCTCTGTCTAAATGTGTCTAAGTGTGTTTAGCTATGAGATGAGGAGAGTTATGTGGTGTGCTTTAGCTCCAAAGTGATGAATGGGATATATATCTTTTTATATCCGTCAAAAGAAGGTCCTTCTCCTTCCTTCGGATTCCACTCCAAGGAAAGACAAGTGAAGGTCCATGAGAGACACAACCCGACACAATCCGCGCGTTTCACGTATTTCTTTCCACCAACGGCTGGATGAGCCTCCACGTGGTTGTTGTAAAACGAAATGTGTTTCGCCGTCATCGCATGAAGTCACTTCGGTGTCGTCATCCACCACCGGATCCTACCTGGCCCTGTCTGACCCTCTGGAAATATAAAGATATTTTATTTTGCAAATTTAAATAAACCAATAATTTTAAAATTACAAGTTGGTTGTTGGGCCATCTATATTATCTTAATCCCAGTTTTAAAATAAAACCATCTCATTCTCATCTAAACTGGATTAGACGAACATGATTGTCAAATGACGAATATAGCCTTAGAGGATTTTGTGGTTATAACTTATAGGTAGGTTTGGTACGTGATTAAGGGCAAATAGAGGGGGGATTTTTGGGTTGTGAATAAGACGACAGTAAGTTGGTAGTTAGATCTCCAAGGTCCTTGTTGATTGGAGGAAAATGTCTTGTGTGTCACTCTCATAGTACAATCAGCCACTCTC
The DNA here is from genome assembly GCF_000346465.2 of Prunus persica. Taxonomy (NCBI): domain Eukaryota; kingdom Viridiplantae; phylum Streptophyta; class Magnoliopsida; order Rosales; family Rosaceae; genus Prunus; species Prunus persica. The sequence continues at coordinate 27,035,075 of NC_034014.1, forward strand.
ATAGTACAATCAGCATTTCGCATCTAATATCTTCATGTGCATATGTGACCTGTTATTATCAGAATATGATTTGTTATATGCAACTTTGAATATTAATACTAATCTCTCCTCAAATAGTGTTTGAATAAAAATAAATAATAAAAATCTCCTAACGTGTAAGGTTATAATATTCTTCCATGAAGCATTGAATTGGTTACTTGGAATATTCAAATTCGATGACACCGAGTTTCGATTTCTATAAAAATAATAATAATAATAATAATGAAACTGAGCTTTACTTGCATTGATTAATTTCATGTGCTTCCCATTTTATTATGGATGTAATTAGTAAGGCAACGAATAAATTAGTACGTATTGTACAAAATAATCAAATTTAGTTTAGTAGCTAACTTTCTTGGTTAACCAAAACCTAGTTAACTTTTCCTTCGACTCGTGAAAATATTCCTAGTAGTAAAGTAGCGTAAACCCGATCTGCACCAAACCCGGTCTTAGGGGAAATGGCAATGGCATCGATCTTAAACGAGATTAAAAAGGAGTATCTCTTGTGAAGTGCAATAATTAACTAGTTAATAGGTTCCGTTTAAGGAAGAATAAACAATAGCTAGAGCCCTAGCCTCTACTGCATGCATGTGATTGTTTGAGATCAAGGCAATGCCATCATCACGTGAGTGTCGATCCACATGCTTCTGATCATCACCATTGATTCACTTCAATACTTGAAGTTTTGGCATGAGAGGGCATAGAAAAGCAATCCATTTTCTTCTCCTTTCCTTTTGCCAGTTATTCGATAAGAAAATGGTGTGCCCGTCCCTGGTAAAAGTGGTATAAAATTCACAAAATTGTTTGTGCGGATTCCACAACTATTATCACCACAGACGAACACATTACATTTGGGAGCCGTGACATTTGAATTTCTTTGTTACTCTTTCACATTTAAAGAATTAATACTTTTGAATTACATTATTGCAATGCTACGTAGGAGGAAAAGGAAAAGGAAGACTATAGTTAAAGAAATTAGTTTAATATTAGTTGTTGATTATGTACATGTAATAAAAATACATTATCAATAGATTTGATTGAAGTTGGACATGGAGGAATGCGAGGAGCACCACCACGACGTAATCTTGAAATGGGTTTTCAGAGTCAGCAACTGGACATTAGCAAGAAGACATAGGAGACTAAAGGAGAGTTCACACTCTAGCTCTCGCCGCCGGTTCTAGCTCCCCCCCCCATTATAAAGGAAGAGTTATCAACACATACAGGAATTAGTTAGCAGAGTTAATCATTAATTATTATATTAATCAAAGATTAATCAATCTTAAAAGAGCTGTAGAGCGATATAGAAGCAAGCAGAAGGTCAACACTAGTGAAAATAAGATGGTACAATTAGTTGTCCCTAAACAGCTTGTTTTCCATATGAATTGGTTTTAATGACTGTAAAATTCTTGCTTACACACCTCAACAAAGGACTTTAAGTTTTTCTTGCTTACACACCTCAATATTTGAGTGGAGTTTTGCTGGTGAGACTGACTGAAGTGGACCTCACATTGTAGGATCTATCTACCCATCAATGGTTCAAATTGTCAACAAACAAGTTTTTCAATACTTTGGAAACATAATATTCAAATCTCTTTATGTGACTTTTTCTTTTTCTTTTTCTTTTTTTCTGAAATTTGTATGAAAAAGTAAACTAGAAAGTTACCTTTCCAGGGTAAAGTGGAAGAAAAGAAAGAATGCTGAATTGAATTTCAAGTCAAATTTTCCTTTGAATTTAGCTGTACAGTACGACTGTAAATAGTAACCCCAACTACCCTTAGAGTGTTTGATATTAACAGTGTCTCATGACCCTTGAATCTGAAGCAAGAAAACAGCTGTGATTGTGTCTTGTACGGACTAGAAAATTGGACCAACTTGCAGAGTGCAAATGTGAGACACGTTTCTTGTTGAAAATTTTGGTCACCCCAAGAATTAACGTTCACACTGGACGGAAGGTCATAAAACTTACAGGACAGGCTCGAGGTCAATAAAAATTACACGAAAATAAAAGTGTTATTAACACTGACGGATCCAACGAATGTGCAGTATTGACTAAGTATGAAAAATGATTTTTCGGAATAATTATTTTCTCAAGATAATTTTTAGCGAATTTTATTCCTTACATATCAAATAAAAAAACTTGATTTTATAAGATTTTAGTATAAAGTATATATTAACTTAATGAGCCATCATTTTTAGCCTAAATCGTATTTTGCACTAAAACCAATTTTGATTTGGTGAGAATTTGATTTTCTAGTATTTTTATTTGAATCCAAATTAAGAGTGCTTCCTTATTTACATTATAAACTTAAGTAAATGAAATAATATAAAAATAAATAAAAATAAAAAGACAATTCCGTGCAGAGATGACATGATTAGATTATTCTGCAAATTTGGTAAGGAATTTTATATAAAGTCGGCTTTAGGGTTTAGCGGTTAGGTCCAAAAGGAATTGGGGTAGATTATTCTTTCCGGGAAGCACCATCAACAAATTTGAAATTGAAGTTCAAAGTATAAATGTTTGGCACAATTTGACTGTTTGACCAATACTAGTTTATAATTTCAAGTCCTGTCAATAAGGACTTGAGGAATGGCAAAACAAACTAGATGGCATTGTGGCAAAGATGAAGAACATGTAATTTTCTTTTATCATTTTATATGTAAGCTGTTAAAAAAAAAGTTTCAGACCTGATCTCTCTACATAAATCTATTATATACTCTGGTGTCTCTGTCCTTTTCTTCTTTTTTTCCTCCCTCGCAATCTCTCTCCTTTATGCTTCCACTCTCTATGGACTACCACATCATATGACAAAGCTATGAACATAACCCTCTCATTTTGGCTATTGTCGATGCCCAGCACCTAAAAGACTCAAACAATCTGCTTGAGATTCCTCAACTCTGGGCTTTCTTCTTTCTTTTTCTTCCACCTGATTTTCCTTCCCGACTAGAGTTATCAAATGAGTTTCTGGTAACCGAGTGACCTTCCCCTGTTCTTATCCTTTAACGGGCTACTCCACTTTGTTGTCAAATACCAACATTCTGTTTCATGTGTAGTCGACTAGTGCAACTCCTCTGAGAAATGAGAGGCAAGAAACATCAAGTAGGGTCGAGCAGAAACTCACAACTTAAGAAATAGCAAATGTTAGTTACAGAGCAGGCATAATTCAAATGCTAAATCTATTCACTAAACCCAACGTGATGTTATGATTCAGATTTTACATGTATGACAACAAAGTTGTTATAAAACACAATGTTCAGTCATTTGGACAGAGAGATCAAGTCACTGATCATCATAATATGGCTTCACCAAGTGCAATTACTTACACTCGATTTCCTCCCAAGAAGGAAATAATGAAATATAGACTACTGTATAATTATTGACATTTGTACTACAGACCAAATTGAAACCAAAAATCAAATGAGGTGATTAGCTTCCAACTATGTGATATTATCCATGAAAGATTCCTAATATCTACACTAATTTTTTCCAATGATAATCACTAGCTCTGACCCTCCCCCAAAAAAGGCAACCACTATCAAACAAAATGAAACCTAAATTATTATCTCTACTTCTTTACCTCGCAACATATTCTATATACAAAAGAAAAAGCTCACCTTTGAAATTTTGTAGCTGTGTTCCACTGGAAACCCGTACAATGGACAAACAAAAGGGAACCCAATGAAATTTTTTCTGAAAGCCGGTAATATACATGTCAACTTGAACCTTCATCTTGCTTTGAGCTCAAAAGCTTATGTTGTCTACTTAATATCTCCGCTTCTCTAGCTATCTGGATATCTGAAGGCCAAAAAATTTGATGCACAACTTTCAATACAAAACGAGGGAGCAACGCTACAACTGTTATAAGCAAAATGGCGATCCAATATGTGGGAGACTTTGCCATACGGTATATAGTCCTGCCCCAAAAAGAAAAGGTGAAAAGAAAAATCAGCTCAACATAATAAATCATTTCTAAGTTCAAAACAGAAAGGAAACAGTAGAAGTCAACGAATCTAACCAGTAATTAGGAAAAACAGGTATGGAATCCAATACCACCATACAGGCATATGTGATAACTATTGATCCCCATACTGCAATATGAGTGATAAATACCCAACGATGAATGTCCATTGCCAAATGTACATTCACAAGGACAACAACGGCTATTGTCCACAAACTGCCCATGCTCCATATATCAATTGAGCTATCCTTATAGGTGAAGAGGGGTACATAGAATAGAACAAGACTCTGCCATAGGGTGTCAAGCATTGTGATCCAGAAGAGATGTAAATTGTATGCCTCATGTCTATGGCCTGCACCATAGAGTTTCGGATATTGTAACAGTGTCCTGTGGCTCAGATCTTTGTCCAGTATACCAACCACAATGGTAGGTAGAGAAGTATAAATTACAGAATAGAAAACACTACTCCAATCTGTTAACGCGGAAGTTGTTGAAAAAGCTGTTGATAATATATACCTACAGATAAACAGGAAAGCATAAAACAATCAGAATCATAACAAGTTCCAATATTGTAAATTCAAAGAGAAAATGATCCTTTGGCTCAAAAGATGTTTGGATGTGCAATACATAATATACTAATGACTTGAATGCACAATGGATGATCTTTCTTGGATTAAACTGTGAGAACTTATGTTAGACTTTGACCTTCAAGGAGTGTTTTGCTATTGAACTAAACTTGGGAAGATTTGGTCACACAAATGTTCAACTATATAAGAATATGGATGAAATAAGATGACACACAAGCAGCAAGCTTCCACGAGAATAAACCAAATAACCAGATAAACATGCATACCAAAATAGCATCATTACAAAAACTGCATTGCGGTAGAAGTTGTACAGAACCATATAGCCAACACGCTGATAATTCCAGTGTCCATGGACCAGAAGTAATCTTTTCAAAAACCGAAACTGTCCCATAGCAAAGTCTGATGCCATCACAGCTTGACGACCCTCCTGACCGCAAATTCCAACTCCAACATCCGCCATTTGAATCATTGAAACATCATTTGCCCCTAAAGAAATGTCATTGATCAGGGGAAGAACAAAAGAAAGGAACTTCACACCAAATAAAACATAGTTTAGGACCACAGTTGGCACGTAACATAAGAAACCAGTAAACTCAAGAATATGAATTGCATGAGTCAGACAAACCACTAGAGACCTATGAATGGATAACTTACCATCACCTATAGCCAGTGTCATATCATCAGTACGGGTCTTAATTAGATCAACAATTCCAGCTTTCTGCAAAGGTGCAACACGACAGCATAACACAACACTACAGGAAGTGGCAAGGTCAAAAAGCTGTGGATGAAAAATAGAAATTAGCATGTAAATCCTCAGCATAATGCAAATTGAATTCAACAATAAAACGTGTGCAGCTAGAAAAACACTTTAGATCAAAAGCAAGCTATCAGCCATTTATAAACAAATGCAGCAATGCAAAAGACATATCAAACTGCAAGCTAATTGTTCAATAGATGGAAAGAGAGGCTTGCCTCTGACTCCAAATCCTTCTCCAAAATGTACACCAAACTGTTCCCATCTATTATGAGTGCTAATGGTGCAGTTATCGTTTCTTCTTCCTTCCCTGCATTCCATTGAGGCACACTGGACGTCTTTGCATTCCCAGGTATCTCAAGATAGCCATTTTCAGCATTCTTTTTCAATTTGAAACTCTGATCTCTTGTATTGGATGATGTCACACCATATTTTAGCATAGAATCAGTCAAAAGATTTCTGCACTCATCCTCAGAATTTCCATTTATGATAATTTGTTGCATATCTGCTGTCAAGAGTTTGCACGACAGACCAATCGAAATGGCAGTCTCTTGCTTATCTCCAGTCAGAACCCAGACCTTGATTCCTGCTTGCCTGAGGGACTCAATCGCTTCTGGCACACCATCTTGTAGCTTATCCTCAATTGCAGTCGCCCCCAGCAGCTTTAAGTTGCATTCTATGGTAGCTGCCGTTTGACGTAACTTCAAGGATCGATCAGTCAACGAGGTACTTGCATCTTCATACATGCATTGCCACCGCTGAAGTTCTTCATCTGTAAGATCCCTGGCAGCAACTACAAGGGTACGTAAACCTTGTGAGGAATACTCACTCAGATGGCTCTGAGTTGAATGCTTCACATCATCATCCCTTTCAGGGTCATTTGCTAAAGTGCTGAACATAGTAGTATCGGCACCTTTCACCAACACCTTTACAGCATTGTTTGGAAATCTGATAACAACAGACATCCGTTTCCGCACGCTATCAAACTCATGCAGACCCAATACATCCAACCTAGATTCCACATACAAATAAATTAAAAATTAAAAAACATCAGTAAAAAGATAGCACAGAAGTATGTTAAAGCACACTCATACACAACGCAAGTCGTCACTAACATGATTCAAACATACAACCCCATGTAATAATTATGAAAAAGAATGGACAGCTAATTGAACGAAGAAAGGACAAAAAAGAAAATAGGAGTAGAAGTGAGTAACTTTCTACCTTAGTTTCTCACCATTGACGTCAATAACAATATGCCCAGATGTGCGCTCAAAAAGAGTATATCCATAAGCAGAGGCTGCAGAAACTAGCGCTTGCTCATCAGGAGATTCCCCCTGATAGTCAATAGCTTCTACATCATCTAATTCATTTTTTGCAGAAATGGAAGATGTACCATTACTGACAATCGGAACCACAGTATTACAAGCAGCCAATGTAAGGAAAAACTCATGTGCAGCAATCCTGTCATCTCCACTTAAGTCTTTGTGCAAAAACTCCATGAGCTCATGATCTACAGCAATTTCGCTTTTAAGCTTCCATCTCCTTCTACCTAAATCTACTCCTGCCAAAGATTCGTAAAATGAGAGGTATAATTGTTTAAAAAGTAGATTTGGATATGCTTTATGAAAGTATCATCTATATTCCGCAAGCAGAAAATTCAGAGCAATTTGAAACAGCTTTTTCTCAAAATAACAGTTTTAAAAAGAAAACAATGTTTCAAACACTAACATAAACTAAGAGCATATTCTGTAATGTTTTTTCTTTTTTAAGTTTTCTGTTTTTATAACTTAACAGAGAGAGGCGAGAGAGAGATGCAGCGGAGAAGGGATGATAAGAGAAAGCTGGAAGAACACATATCATGATTTTTAAAATAAAAACTGTTAGTTTTTATTTTTATTTTTATATGCTCTCTAACCTTTCTTCCTCATATTTTAACTAGAAAACAAAAAAAGATAGGCCCTAACTACTCAGCAAGCGATACAAACAAATAATTGCAATGAAAAAAATGTCACACAAATGACATACTTATAGAACCAACGTAACATTACACAATTTGTTATGCAAGAGCTACAACATGATCTCTACTACAAACGAGGTAAGCTACAAAGGAAAGAGAGAGAGAGAGAGAGAGAGAGAGAGAGAGAGAGAGAGAGAGAACAGGAAAAATTTAGAGTGCCATGTTATACCTGCATCATTCTCTTCCTGCAAAGTGGTCCCAAAATTCCTCCCAAATATGCTTGCTCTTCTGAATTCCATTTTGTTTTCAGTAAGTGTCCCTGTTTTGTCTGAAAATATATATCGTATTTGACCCAAATCCTCATTTATATTCAAGGACCTGCACTGGAACCTTGAGCCAGAGCTACTGTCAAACATATGCCTATCTTCAATCATGAAATACGACTGGCCCAAACGAACCAATTCCATAGTAATATACAGAGAGATTGGTATCATTATCTGAAACACTATGATAGAACTCAAAAAGGAGAAAAAAATCTCCATAGGAATTCCATAAAATCTAAAGGTTTTTCCATTATCCCTCCCAGATAAGTAGTATCTTTTCCTGTAATAAGCCAAGGTATCAATCTGATGTTTATGGTGTATGAGCCACAGGCCCATGCCAGTGGCCACAACTGCACACATAATAAATAGGAAAATTGACAGCCAAAAGGTTTCCCTGTTCATGTAGCTTTCCAGTTTGCTTCTCTTGGAAGGAGAAGCTGCACTATTCAGCATTGCCTTTGTTTCCTGTCCAGCATATACCGCAACACCAATTATCCAGGCTGTGTTCTTCAACTGGCAACCACGCAAAACTATGTTCGATTGGCTTAGCGGAAATTTATGCCCATTAAACTCCATGTTGGCCGTGAACTCATAGATATTCCTATTAGGTTGTTCACATCTGATGAGCCCCGAAAATGTACACCCTTCAGATACAGCTGAAGTTGTTTCCTGCCGGGCATACCTTGTTTTCAAGTTCGACTCACCATCCAAATTCATTGTTTGAATATAGGCAATTCCACTAGGGTCACTTGTCCCTAACAAGACCACGTCACAAGGAATTGTGTCATCAGCACAAATCTTCAGAACCTCACCCACTTGAATATGTTTCCATGTCTTTGGTTGAAATTGGCCAGATTGAAACACTAGAGCCTCCCGGTTATTCTCATTCCTGTCTGATCTATGCCTGCGCCAATCTTCATAGCCATCTTTGATAGCTGTGACACAGAGCACAAACAGAAGGGGAAAAAGAGACACTGTTCTTCCAAAGACTGCTAGAGGTGGAAGCTGGTTCAGAGCAGCAATAGCTAGAAAATACAAATACGCAACCCGGTGAAACTGAATGAAAAGATTCTTGGGCAAGAAGGTAATGATGGTGTACTTGCTAGTTCGAATCTCATTCCCAGTGAACTCATATTTGTCATTTGTCCTCTTCGGATCATTAATATAGATTAACCTTGGATTGTCATCATGTAGCAGGTTATCATCAAACTGCACACTTTTGTGGCGGATCCTCTGACACAACTTTTCCTGAACCCTAGATGGAGCCTGGGAGATTTCAAGAGTTCCTGAATTTGTATTGGCATTATGCAGTTCCATGGCACCCCACGACACCAGGCGTGTTCTATCCTGCGTGGGGTTTTCCAACGGAAACCGCGGAAATAACTGAGACCCGGCTGGATGAAACTGCGTTGCTGCTGCAGGAGTACTGAAATTTTCCAAGGGTTTCTCAGAGCAACCAGAAACGACAGCGTTGTCCCTCACTTCAAATAGATCACTTTGAGCATCGTCATTGTTGTCAAGACTGGAAGAAGAAAAGGAAGCATTGGAGCAGAGACAGGCAAGGTTCTTAGTGAGAGAAGAGGAGTGAATCACCGGTGCTGATGAAGAATCAGATGAGGATAGCAATGGCTGCCCAGAAGTCATATATAATTCTCCAATGTGGTCATTGGAGAATTATATATACACTTCACCCCACTTCTAACCACCATGAACAAATACTGTCAATCAAACCAAAATTCCAATCTCCCAAATGCAGCTTCAGGCAAACACAACTACTTAATCAAAACCCAGAATCTAGAATCCCTCTAATCCCAAAATTGATGGTGGGTTTCCCATGTATTCACATTCCACACAATGCAATGTGAAATTGAAGCTCCTGCATAAGGGAAAAAATCCACAATGTAGCTCAGTAATACCACCCAGAACCCACATTTATCTCAGAAATATACAGTTGTGAACAAAAAGAAGACAATTTTTATGTACACTCAAAAGGACTAGATCAGAAACAGACCTCCCCTTAATGGGAGAGAGGGAGAAGCGAGAGGAGGCCCCACAGATACCCAACAGCTCAACTTCGATCCAAGTTCCAAATAACAACGGACTTCCACGGATCACCAAGCAAGCAATGCCAACGCTAAAAACGAACAAAGACAAGAAAATACGGTTAATGACCAGTCTGAATCACTGTCCTGCCCTGTCCTTCCTAACCCAAATCCCATTATCGGCCAAAATCAAAACCCAAATAATTGAAATTCCTAGAAACGATTCATAAATCATATACACCAGAATGTGCTAGGAATTCCGTAAATCCTCAGACGTGAAAATAGAAAAACGAAAACAGGAAAATAAACAATTTATAAAAAAAAAAAAAAACCAAAAAACAACAGACCTCTGAATCCGAATAGAGACAAGGGGAGCTTTATCGTCTCGGTATTGGTGAAACGAAAACTGAGCAGATTTTGATATGTCCTTCAATGCACTGAATGCGAAATGTCGCAATGGCAATTGGCAGGCACACTGTGACAAACAGATCACGAATTGAATGAGCAAAAAAAAAAATTGATCTCACCCTGAGTTTTTTCTTATTGTTCGATTTAAGAAATTTTCATGAACCAGATCAGGAATGTTTGGAAGCGTGTTTGATTGGTTCATGCAATTGGGGAAAAAAAGAGAAGAAAAAACTTAGGGTTCGATGAAGAAAAACGAGATTTAGGCGATTAATTCAGTTTTGTTAGGAAAATTGGGAGGAGGAAGAGAAGGAAGAAGGGAGGGAAAGAGAATATTGGGACGTGTCGAATTGGAGGGAAGGGGCTGGTAGGTGGGCGGCACGAAAAGGCCGAGAAAATCGCAGGCGGAGGACAAAGAAAGAAGAAGAGAGAGAGAGAGAGAAATGAGCGGTAAAGCACGAATCTTGGGGCCTTGCTTTTGCCTGGTCACTACTGACGAACTCTTCCTCGTCTTGTCAATCTGTACCTAAGCTTTTTGCCAGCCAACGTTTCCCTTTATTTTTCTTTCTTATCTTCTAATATTAATAGGGGATAATTACCCCAGGGGCATTATAGTGAAATGTTGCTCACTTTATTTGAAACCCTCTCAATTTATAATTTCTTTTTTAGAAACTTATACCCTGTAAATTTATGAGAGATCATATTTGGATGTGAATTTAATGAGTCAGATATTCCGTGTTATATAAAATCTCTATAAGCTGCAATTATATTTTATGGTATAATTATGTATTGTAAATTGTTACGTATATGTATAATTATGTATTGTAAATTTATTAGATACGATATGTAATTATACTATATTGGCTCACTAAACCAACTCAAGTGGGTTTGGTCTAGTGGAAATTGAACAGACTAGGCCACATATGTCCAGGGACGGAGCTAGGATTTTATATTTGAGGGAGCCAAAATGTTAAACACGAAAAGTTTAATTGTATATATTTTTTGGCTTATTGAGTAAACTATTGCGTACAAAAGCACTAAATTGAAATGAGTGGTTTTTTTTTTTCCATAAATGTAGTATGATTTTTACTATTATATTCATATTAAAATACAATTTTGACAAGTATTGATTTGTGGTGAGGGGGCCATAGGCTTAAGTATAGCAGTTTTTCTTTGCATTTGTTATCACATCCAATATATACATTCAAAAGGGTTAAATAAATTGGAGGGGCCAGCACATGTTGGGCGAATGTGATCGAGATTCTCAATGAGGTCCTGAGTTCGATAATCCGCATGTCTTGGGGAGAGCTTTCCCTTAACCCGTGCCCGGCTCAGAGAGGTGATACTCCCTTGTTTAACCACAAAAACAAAAAAAAAACAAAAAAAAAAAAAAAAACTCTTAGAGTATATTTATATTTTCTTAATTTTTGGTACAACTCCTCTTAAACTCTTTGAATTTTGTAAGGACAAATCAACTAACTTGGACCACTCAGACTTCAGGAATTATGCAATGACAAATCCTTCTCACGGTTTGTATTTTGTTTCCAAAACTACTCCTAACTGTTGAATATAATCACATGTAAAGCCTGATGGGATTGGCAACCGTGAATGGATTGAATCAAAGTAATAATAGGTCAGATCATGCAGTTTAGATTGCTCTACAGATACAATTGCCTACATAGAATTCCGTTGAAGCTCACGAATTCCCTCCTATGTCAGTCACCGACTCACTTGTGTACTACATATTCATGAACCTTTAAATCTCAGGAGTCAGGACCATCGAGGTTCCTCCAACATAATGATGTTGCTCTTGCTCCTGTCGTTTTGAAGCAAAAATATATCATCTTCCCATAATACCCATACGAAGTTGCTCCTAACAAATCAATAATGCACTTTGCCTAACAAAACAACCAATGTCCTTTACGATTATTGAAGAGTCATTTTCAACTTTAGTAAGTATAACCCAAATTCTAGCAACCTAAAAATAATGAAAGAGTATCAAAAGTTTATTTTAGATAGAATGAGAAAATCAAATAAAATCCATTGCACACACATATAAATGACATATGAAGATATGAGAACAAATATAAATGATATTCATGTTCATTATAAACAATTTACATTTGCGAGAAGAGTCAACAATAAGTATAACTATAAAACAACTTGGATAACATAGATAAATATAAAGTTTTCAAAATATTGAGAAGGATCAAGTGACATTTATGGGCCTTAATTGGCTCCGCCAATGCTCAAGGGACTTACCACGTGGATTGTATGTTATGATACCGTATTAAATTTGAGCAGGCAACCCAAAAAAGGTTTTAATTAAGCATAGGTTAGTGTCTTAAACGTGCAACATTTGGTATTTGGAGCGCAATGAATTCATTGTGCATTGTAGAACTAATTTTCTTTGAACAATATGTGGAGCTAAAGCATATGGCTACGCTTTTTTGTCAAACTCGGAAAGTCTAAAATATTTGAACAATGAACTGCGATTTAACATTTCAAACATAATGAGGTATTATATATGATATTATTCTCTTTCTCAAAATTCTTCAAATGCCACCAAAAGACTTCGGGGCAAAATTCAAAATAAAAAGGAAAAAAAAAATTCCATAAAGCAGAACTTTATAGAAGTATCACTTGTCAGTCTTCTCTGTAACGATTTCGGAATTGGACGAAGCAGAACTCAGCTTCTGTGGAGTGTTTTCATCCACCGATTCTTCCATATCTTCAGCTGTCACTTCCTGATCAACAAAATAGTAATAATAATTAATTAATTAATGTTATAATTAAAAGAAAACAGCACATCTTTCAGTCAATTTCAAAACCACGACTTCAAATCTGATGAAGGAAATATTGAAAATGTGATTTACCTGCGTTGTCGATTCAATTTTAGTGGCCTTCTTTTGTTGCTCCTTCTCTCTCAGCGATCGAATCGGAGACACTCTCTGTTCCAAAAGACTCAAATTAATAAATCCATACAAATGAAACAAAAAAAGAAAAAGAAATTCATATGAAGTATATGCAATCGGAGCTTACATTTGATCGAGTATGGAGCTGGTTCAGCCTGTAAATCCTATCAAGCTCGATCTCAAGCATCTTCTGAATCTGGCCTCTGCTCTCGAGCTCCTTCATCTGCATCTCCATCACCATATCCCTTTCCTCGAGCATCTTCTCCGTTCTCTCCCTGTCCAATCTCAGCCTCTCCATCTTCTTCCTGATGGCGCTCAGCTCCTCCGCCAGGGACGCGTCGATCGGCTCGATCATCTTCGTCGGAGTCGCGTAGATCGGACGGTTCTCCTTGTTCGAATCATCGTCAACGCCTATCCATTTATGCATCGGCTTGAGTTTTGTGAGATTGGAATTCACAAGAGTCGCCCGAGTGTTCCTCGGCTGGAGAGGTTTCCTGCCGCTTTTTGGCCGGAGAAGCTGGTCTCCGGTGACGGGAGATTGTAGCGCTTGCATTTCTTTACTCTCTCTCTCTCTCTCTCTCTCTCTCTCTCTCTCTCTCTGTGAAAGATGCTCGGCAGCAATCGAGTTGTTATCTGCTAGAGATAAAGAAGAGGGAATGGAGAGAGAGAGAGCTGTTTGAATTTGAAAGTGGAGAGGCGCTAAGTGCTAACGGCTACAATTTTGCGTACAGGTTTATTTATAAATAAGCTTCAGATTCCAACTTCGTTTATTTAATTCTTTATTATTATTTTCAGGATATGATTGCGTGCCAATCAATACATCCGACACGCTCATGGGTGGGGCCCTCTTCATTAGTTAGATCCTATCGGTAAACGACAGATCATAATTATTCTGTGGCCGGCCTTATTCTGTTCGCTTCATAAACGACGAGAAATTACGGGGACGCAAACACAATATTTGAAGCTTCGTTTGGTTGGCCGGTGAAGGATAAAGGCGGTAATTTTGAACAGGTAATATGGAGGGTAATGTAATTTTAAACAGAGGCAGCAGTTTGCTCCAATTAAGGTTTTCTTCTCTATCCATGTCACGGATTTCAAGAGTCAAACGTTGCGTTTGACTGGTCCACTGCCTTCAATCTGTTCTGCTGATAAAGTTGAATATCCTTTTCTTGTTCCAATGAATTACTTGAGAATTGAGATCAAAACGACTATTTGTAGGTTGGATTAAAATATGGACAATTTAAGCAACATGACATCTATGTTGGAATCTATTCACCCAATTTTCAAGCTTATATTTTACATATGAATGCATTACAATGGTGAAACCTAAGCCAATCTTTATCTATATTATCTACAATAAGGTAAAAAAAACGGCCAGGATTAGAAGTAATCCATTGGGAGGTCCCAATCATCATTGGTCTTGCTTTTCCTGGAATTGAACTTCTGGTTGCCAAAGCTTCTTCTTGTATGCTTGTCCGATCGTGCAGGTCTTTCGAAATCGGAATATTCGTCAAGCTCATCGAGGGAAGTCGCAACATTTTGGCTGTCCAAGAAACCCTGTTTTACAGATGACCAGAAATGGTCACATGATTCCCAGTGTAAACTTCTGTTACTTGCATGCATTATTTTTGATACCCTCTTAATAATTTCAAGAACCTTAGTCTAGTGAAGATAGAAGCCGTTTTATCAGATTTGAGACAACAGCCAATGATACTAAAAACGCAATCCAAGGTGCTAATCAGGCAGAAAAAAAATAGTAACAAATAAAGCAAACTCCAAATCATGACTAGTGGACTGGTTTTATAGTGAAGAAAAAGAGAGTACCTTGGTCAGCCTGTGTATGCGCGAAGCTGCAGCTTCATGCACAATGACAGCATCAGATACAACTTCCAGCACATCTTCAACAAACAAAGCATAAGTACTCACCTGAAATTGTCGAAAGCCGATGGAATTAGAATTTGTGCAAGTAGAATGTTGTTCGAAAAACACAGAATATATCAGAAAAATCCCTTGACATGCAAGTCCTTCTAATTAAAATGGAAGGAATTTTCAAATATTCAGCCTTTGCAGCATTGATGTGCACTATTTCCTCTACACCTACCAAACTTGATGGGATAATGGAAATCCCAAATGAATCAAGCTCAAGTGATTCCACAGCCCCTGAATTGATGTTAAAACTGTATCCTCGAACCTAGAAATGCATCATGAAACAAGTTAGAAGATAAAAACGTAGGTCAATGGGTACAAGAAGCTGGAATATTAAAGAGACTCACCTTCCCCATAGTTCGTCGACCCGGTGTTACAACTTGGTATCCTACCTAGCAAAATCACAACTTATTAGCAAAATCACAACTTAATAGTAAAATGCGGATACTAAAAGTTATAGAACAAAATACACCAAGAACCTTTATATAGTGATCATAAGCAGAGCCTTGGCCCTCTTGGGAAGGGTAATTAGGATATTGTCCTAACATTTAGCATGTAGTAAAACAAACTAACCCATCACATTTACTTAAATCAGAAGCTAAAATCAACACATGCAGAAACCAAACACAGCGATGAGTACCCTAAATCAAAGGACAATAAAAATGTTATAAGCAAGCAAATACAGTTTGGCTATATATAAGAGACGAATGAACACACCAATGTTTCCAGTCCAGCAATTTTAAATTCATTCTCAACCACACTCTCGTCCTCCACAAGCACAACATCACCAACCTGCAAACAATCACAAATTGAACACCTTTTATATGTAGGAGGATAATGTACTTATAAATACAATCAAGAAATATACACAAGTGTCAAGCAAAATGTACCTGAGTAATATCATCGAGGAGAAAACGTTCAGATTCCCCAGAAAGCAAGTTTCGCTTCACTTCTACAAACATTACCATCCACTGAAGAAAGAATTTATATGTTTAACTTATTAAAGCAAGCAATGTTTTTTTTCCCTCACAAATTGGCAACAACTTGATCAAGCTAACGACTTTTTATCAAACAATATGATAATTGATAGTTTATTACTTACAGAGTTGGTGTTGACCCAAAGCTGTGAAACAAATCCCAAGCTGAGAGCACTTCGGATGCTGATCACTTGCTTTGCAAGAATATTGGACCTCCTCATCACCTGCCTCCCTTTTCTCAGCCCAACTTTTCCATCAGTGTGCTTCAACCCCTCCTCATTTTCTAGCCCATCACCATCTGCACCCTCCATTCGAACCCAATTCTCATTTTCTAAGCTCTCATCAGTCTTTGTACTTTGCTTCTCATCCCCCAGACCACCCTCCGATTGCAGAAAATCTGAACCCAATGAAGCATTACCTTCCTTAGTGGGATCAATCCCATTTTTCTTTGCCGCATCGCTTGGTTTTGCTTCGAGGTCGAAAAGGTTTTCCCTTTTCTCCTTGAACCCTAATTCAGCGCCAAACCCAAAATCCTCTGAGGGATTCTCGCTCGCTCTTCTGCAGAGGACCAAAGACCTACCATTTCTAAGACCTGTTATGTCTAAATTTGTGAAATTTGATAGCTTCAAACAATTTGGGATGTAAAAGTAAGGATGTGGTGGGCTCTGGGGTCTCTGATTGGTTCTGCAAAACCCTAATTGTCGAAATTTTGTGACAGTAAAGGATAGGGGGCTGGAGGGAAGACAGTCACACATGGTTTACTCAAAATACTCGACAGTGTCAACCAATGGGATTAGTTGTTGATTGAAGACGAAGTCGTTTGTCGCTGTAAATAAACGACAAGTCGTTTGTTGTGTTTTTGCAGACATGAGTTCAAAACTAGTGTTGACTTAATTATAAATTACTTTTGCAGGAAAAAAAAAAGGGAATCAAATTAAGATTAGGTTTCAATTCAATTAGACATATAATTCAACTAATTAGGTCTCGTTTGGAAGTGATTTTGAAAATGCCAATAATCAATTTTATGGAAAATCACTTCTCCAAATAATTATTTTAACTTATTTTAATGAATTTTATGAAAAAACATATGAGAGATGCTTATCCTCAGAATCACTAGAGTGATTATATAGAGAAGTACGTGAAAGTTACTTCTTCCCAAAAGTGAGTGTAATCTATACATAATCATTCCCAAATGAGCCTTTAATCTACTTGGATTATCCACTTTTTTTTGTATCCATAAAAAGATAAAGTAGGATATGAATTAAGATTGAAAATGGAGATAAAAAATGTTTTCCACATACAAGGTCCAAATACAGCTTTGGTCAAATGCTTTATATATATTTATCATATAATGTTTAAAGTATTAATGCATAAAAATCAATGTTTAAAATCAATTTGAATTAAAATGTATTTTCATTGAGAAATTCATCTGTCAATCCAAAATGTCATTTTTTAAAAAATTAAAAAAAAAATCATTGAAGCCGACCAAATTGAATGAATTGATCACTTTTTCAACATTTTAATTGATATATTCATACTCCACTCGTATTTTGTGCACATAGAAGTTCAAGAAGACACTCCTTTTTGTAAAGCATACGTAATATTGTGTATATTTTATTCATCTCTAGGAGAGGGGGNGGGGATTAAAAGAATTTTTTTCTTCAATAAAGAGAAATATCATTGGATTAAGAGGTGGCTAATATATAATCTTTGCATATTTAATGATTGGCACAATAATTAGTATGAAAAATGTTAATTTAATAATTAATAAAAATATCTCAAACAGATATGTCAAATTGTCACATGAACATGAAATGACAAAAAATTGAAGGTTAAAGTTGCTCCACTATCATTTACTCTCTTTTAAAATTTTATGCATCATATGAGCCCCGTTTGCTTTTAAAAATATAATAAAATAATATGATACTTGGCATTTCGAGTGGAGTTAAATTTTTTTCAAAATGTCAAATTACCACATAAACCATCAAATTCAAATTTAACATTTTGCTTTGATATCTTCTTTGAAAATGCTATAATTAGCATTACACATAAGGTTAAAACATAAAGATGCATCACACCTAGCTTGAAAAAAAAGAGAGGTTGTTATTATTATTATTATTATTGTTATTTTAATGATTAAAAAGGAAAGATGATAGGATTTGTTGGATGTAGATAGGATTCTATTTTTAGTTATTATTTTATTCTTTAATTTTTAAATACATTATTAAAATTGTTTATACATATAAATAAGAATATATGTATATTAAAAGGTAGAAAATGGTGAAACATTCAAAATATTAAAAAACGCAATTGGTTAATTCAAACATTATAAAATTTAAATTATTAATTAAATGAAAATAATATGGTAAATTCATATTTTTTTCATATTAAAATCAAAATCAAATAATAAGTAACAAAACAAGGTTTTTTAAAATAAAAAATTCAATAAAATGAAAACCAATCTTTGACGCATTGGCAAAGTTGGCGTGCAAAGACCAAAGTACAAACCAATCCGGGAAAAGCATATTCCCGATTAGGTTCAAGTACCTTTAAAAAGTAGAATCATATGCAAATTGGCAACTCGTCCATTATCCAATAATGTCGCACCACGTGTCAGCGTCAACATTCGGAGAACCAAAAGAATTGGCTGGTAAATATAAGCGGCGAAGCGACCCCTACGTTTGAGGATTCGTGAAAAAGAGACGTTCCAAAAATCCATTTTTCCTCTTCCGCTTTGTCCCTCCGCTCCGTCTGCACCCTTCCCAGGTAAGCATTCTCTCCTCCTAATCTTCTCTACATGTTCTTTTCGTCATAATTGGAGTTCCGTTTCTGTTTGGTTACCGAGAAACGGTAGGAAAAATAACAGAAAGTCTAGTTTTTAGCCTGAACAACCTGGTTTTAGATCTAAAGTTTCGTTCTTTGCATTACTTTATGTTTATATCATTACACCGAGATCAACGAATTGCTGCTGAGCTGTTTTGAGATCTAGTCATAGTTAAGATGAATTGCTTTCGTTTTGTCCTGACTATGGCGGGCTATACAACCTTCGCCTGAAATCTAAAAGCTTGGCCTTCTCCTATCTCCGTTTCACAATTTTGGGCTTTGTAGGATCTCCAATTATGTTTTTTTTACTGTAATGTGTTTTGCTTTGCGCATTAGTAATTGTTTGTCTTATGTATTTGTTTTACGCTTTAGCTTTTGTTCTGATAAAGGGCATCTCGAATCCTCCCTAAACTTTTCCTCCAATCAAGTTAAGTGTTTGTGATTTCCCAAACTCTTCCCAAATCAAAATTTGGGTTATGGAGGGAAATTAATTTTGGAGGGAACAATTAAGTAAAGGGATTTTCTTAGGATAATATAGGAATTTTCAAAAAGTTTTGCAGAAAAATTGAACTTTCCCAATGAAGTGATCCCAAGTCTTAACCAATGGACTTTCACTCAAATTTATACTTGGCTTTACATGTTCAAATTCGTTACCAGTGAAAGAGTTCTGCTTCACCTCATTTACATAATAACACAGGTTAAATTAATATCATAGTTGACTTTTGGATTCTTTTCTATGAATGTCTCTATTTCAGTTTGTTTCTTTTACTTAAATTTTGTTGTGAAGATCGTGATATCATAATAGAGAAGCATATTTGTTTCCGAGTTGTTTTTTGGTCTTACAGCACTAACTAATCCTTGTATTTGGTCTTGAACTCAGATCTGATAGCTTAATCTTCATGAATTCAAGAACTACTGAAGTATCTGTGTTTTCCTGTAAATCGGGAAACAGAAACAACCCCTTCTTCATCTGGATTTTGTTCTGTTTATTGCCAAAATTCCAAGGAACTCCTTTTGCATTCGTGAGTTTCCTCTTGGTTAAGGCAATTGACAGGAGTCCTTCTGGAGCACTGGCCTTTGAGACTTTTGGGTAGATAAATCCATAGCAGGGATCAATTCAAGTGTCTGTCTGAAGTTAGCATCCCTGCTCCATACTTGAAAAATGGTTTCCTCTCAGCTACCTGGCTTGACCAAGGCCCGCATGTGCAAACCAATTCAGACACAGTTGCTTTTTCCTATGGATACAATGGATGCTGTAGTTTCAGATCACGTGGAGCTTGATTTCGATGATGTTTTTGGCCCTCTACCAGTTCAGGCCTCTGTAGAAGTGAATTATGGTGATTCGGCTAATTCTGCCGCCTTCGAAGATGCCACTGAGCTTATTTATGATAATCCAGTGGTAATTCATAACCGATCACATTCTTTGGTTGGTCCCTCCTCGTTTGTAAGCCAATCATTGAAGCTCAGCAAACTGACTATAAGTGACACAGAAGATTCAGTGGAACTGGTAGAGTGTGTCAATGGAGATACCATCAAAGAATTTCAAGAACCTTTAATTGATGATGGCGTCACTGAAAAGACTCTTGAAAATGATGAGGAAATCTCCATGAAGATCGAGAGTGTAGGCATTGAAGATTTTGAGGTTTTGAAGGTTGTTGGGCAGGGTGCATTTGCAAAAGTATACCAGGTGAGGAAGAAAGGGACATCAGAAATATATGCAATGAAGGTCATGCGGAAGGACAAGATCATGGAGAAGAATCATGCTGAATACATGAAAGCTGAGAGGAATATTCTAACAAAAATTGATCATCCATTCATTATCCAGCTTAGATACTCATTTCAGGTAATTCCTGCCTGACCCTGGAAGTTAATTCCAATTTTCCTTTTCTGGTGTGGCTTTTTTTTTTTTTAGGATTATGAGCATCCCTGTCCCCAAAAAATGTCTTATGCATTTGGAACTATATCTTCAAAAGATACTGTGGAGCAATATATTTCAACTCAATGTGCTGATTTGGTGACTTTCTTGATGATGACTAGAGTACTAACTTAATTTATTTTGTTATGCAGACCAAATATAGACTATATCTTGTGCTGGATTTTGTTAATGGTGGTCACCTTTTCTTTCAACTCTATCACCACGGTCTATTCAGGTACCTTTGGTTTCAACTTCCAATATTTTGTGTTATTTTCTGAGCTCAAAGATTTAGACACTTAATACTTAAGTTTTTCTCCTTTCCAGAGAGGAGCTGGCTCGAATATATGCTGCTGAGATTGTTTCTGCGGTTTCTCACCTCCATGCAAATGGAATAATGCATAGGGATCTTAAACCTGAAAATATCCTATTGGACACAGATGGCCATGTACCTCTCCATCTCCCTCTGTTGAGAATTGTTCTATTAATTGCTCCCAATGAATTGTAACTGACATCATGATCACTGATTTATTAAACAGGCTATGTTGACCGATTTTGGTCTTGCGAAGCAACTTGAAGAGAATACAAGATCTAATTCTATGTGTGGAACTGTAGAATACATGCCACCTGAAATAGTTCTTGGAAAGGGCCACAATAAGGCTGCAGACTGGTGGAGTGTGGGAGTCCTATTGTTTGAGATGCTAACTGGAAAGGTTTGGATTTATTCATTTTGTTCGCATAGATCGAGATGATATATAAATATACAGATGTGATTGAGAGCAAGAATTTCTTGATGGTTAAGTCAAATTCTAACTGAATGTGCAGTCAACAATCATTATATGCATATAATACATGTAGATATTAAAATTAGCATATCGGAAAGCCGGTGTTAGTTGAATTTAATATTGTTAGGAGGTGATCCGAATGTTCTTTTTAGGCTGTTGTAATATAGTTTGTATGCGCTTTTTGTGTTGGACATCTTCTTCTTCTTCTTCAGTAATATATATATATATATATATTTCTTCTTTTCAAAAGAGGAAAGAGAAATAAATAAATAAAAGTATTATCTGTCTTTTGATTAGGTGACTCACACACAGACATGCATTTAAAGAGAATTGTGTCCATAGTGTTTAAGGACCCTAGAAGTTGGAACATTTATTTATATCATGTAACGTGAAACATTTTTCTTTGCTCTTGCTTCTGCAGCCTCCTTTTACTGGGAACAGGGAGAAAATTCAGCAGAAGATAGTTAAGGAAAAGATCAAGTTGCCATCCTTTCTGTCCAGTGAAGCACATTCTCTGTTGAAAGGGGTATATAATCTTTGTGCTTGTTTTTATCTTGGGTTGTAGGAAATAGGCAATGTTGATCCTGAGTGTCTGTTTTGAGCCTTCCTCAGTTCATGTTTTTAGTTAACTATGAGAGAACTCACTTAACTTGGTTATGTTTTCAGCTCCTACAGAAGGATGCAAGCCACCGCCTTGGTAGTGGGCCTTTGGGGTGTGAAGAAATCAAGCGCCACAAATGGTTTAAGCCAATAAATTGGAAAAGATTAGATGCTCGGGAAATCCAACCAAGCTTTCGTCCCCAAGTTTCCGGGAAGCAGTGCATTGCCAATTTCGATAAGTGCTGGACTGACATGTCAGTTGTGGATTCTCCAGCTGCTAGCCCGAATGCTGCTGGAAACCCCTTCACCGGCTTCAGTTATGTTAGGCCTGCGGCCTCTTTTCTTCAGAAGAATAGCCCCATGTACTAGCACGTGTTGCCCCAAGATGCAAGTTTTCGAGCTCTGTTTTCCTTCTCGCATTCTGAATGATGAAACTTTGTAAGTTGCTTGAAAAAAGCAGTAGCCAAGTGAGGTTTATCTTAGCAGTCTTCCCTTGAGACTACTCAATCTTAAAACCATTGCAGACACATTTGCTGAACTCTGAAGCTTGTATGTCTTTTGCTGAAATAAATAAGTATTAATATATCCACATTTTAATTTAAGTTTGTGACAGATTTTGGTAAATTTCTCTTGTGTAATGCTCTCTTGCTAATTCACATTTTAAATTAATCTTCGTTCCCTAAGGTATAAATAATAAATTCCATTTAAAAACTTTTTTTATTTGGTCGAAAATCCCATTTAAAAATTTAGGAAAGTGCATTTGGGGAAGGGAAATTTCACATGTGGATAAAGCAAGGGACGCGTGTCAAAATGCCAGCCTTTGCTGACACTTCAGCTGGTTCTCCCACAAAACAAAAAGTTCATGGTTCACAGCATAACCTCCGTAACCATGGCTTATCTGCCCTCTCCAAGTCTAACAACACTTAAACACAATCCTAAGCCTACATGCTTCTCTCCTTTAAAACCCACTTATTCTGACCATCTTTGCTTCATCACAACCCAATTCAAAAGCCACCCTCAAAGGTGCAATGCATTCTTTGGTGACAATATCCCGGGAAATGTTTTGGAGACGACTCTCCATTTGGACCAATTTCCTCCTTTTCAATATGGTTACATGCAGTTTCAAACAGCTACAGAGGAACTCTCAGAAACACAGAAGTGGGGTTTCCTGATTTTTGCTGGGATTACATGGATATACTTAACTGCAAGACCAGGTATTCTCATAGGTGCCATTGATGCATACCTTCTTGCTCCTCTGCAATTGGTTTTGGATAGTTTGATTGGAAGGAGAAGGTTGAAGAGGACTGATTTTGTGATTGGGGACAAGTTGGGAGAAGGGTCTTTTGGTGTTGTTTATTCTGGTGCGGTTGTTCCAAAGAATGTGAATGTTGAAGAGACGGTGCAGAAGAGAGGGAGGGGCAGAGCTCCACAGTTGGATGAGAGGTTCAAGGAGAAGGTCATCCTCAAGAAGGTAGCACTGTAGATTTCGTGCATTTTGATTGACCCTTTACTTGTTTATCAGTGTTTCTGTTATGTGTAGAGAGATTAATCTGATCTTTTAGTTATGGAAATATGCAGGTGAAGATTGGAGTTCAAGGGGCTGAAGAATTTGGCGAATTCGAGGAGTGGTTCAATTACAGGTTGTCTAGAGCAGCACCTGAAACATGTGCTACGTTCCTGGGAAGTTTTGTTGCTGATAAAACAAGTTCTCAATTTACAAAAGGTGGAAAGTGGCTTGTTTGGAAATTCGAGGTACTAAAAAAATTTTAGGATCACTCATTCAAAAATCTAAAGCTTTCAATCCCCCGTTTATGTTATATATGGTGTTGGAGAACTCAATGCTATAATTATATGTGCCTTTGACGCCTTCATCACACTAATTGTCGGGATGTCCATGTGACAGGGAAACCAAACTCTTGCCGATTACATGAAAGATAGGAAATTCCCTTTTAACTTGGAGTCTGTCATGTTCAGACGTGTCTTGCAAGATGTAGACTCTGTCAAACGCAGTGCATTGATCATCAAGCAAATAATGCGTCAAATTATTACTTCGCTCAAGAAAATCCATGACACAGGCATTGTTCACCGGGACGTAAAGCCAGCAAACTTAGTAGTGACAGGAAGGGGACAAATCAAGCTCATAGACTTTGGGGCAGCCACGGACCTCAGGATTGGAAAGAACTATGTACCAGACCGTACCCTGCTAGATCCTGACTTTTGTCCTCCTGAACTATATGTGCTCCCAGAAGAAACGCCAGTTCCTCCTCCAGAGCCCATTGCTGCATTTCTTTCTCCAATTCTTTGGCAGGTAATACGGTTTCAACCTTTTTATATGCGATGTCAAGCATGTCAAAATTCCGCTGCTTTACTGGAGGTATATGGATATAGCAGTATGGTAGTGACTGTTGGATCTGCCTTCATTTTCAGTTAGTAAAGTTAAAATGATGTCTGTATTGTTTAAATGTTCAAATTCGGATGAGAAAAAGCATGGGGATCAGATCATAAACTAATCTGTTGACAGGCCTTGTGAACTTGATTTACCTTGGGGGTACTCTTATGCATGAATTCTTGTTTTAAAGCATACAAAATCTGTTTGCTAGATGAATCAGACTTTGAAATTATTGTTGCAGCTAAACAGTCCTGACCTCTTTGATATGTACTCTGCTGGAATTATACTATTGCAAATGGCAGTACCATCCTTAAGGTCTTCAGCAGGGTTAAAGAATTTCAATTCAGAAATAAAAACAGTTAAGTATGACTTGAATAAATGGAGGGACTACACTCGGTTGAGGCCTGACTTGTCACTTCTTGATCTCGATTCGGGTAGAGGGTGGGATCTGGCCGCAAAGCTTGTGTCAGAGAGAGGTTCCCTTAGGAGGGGGCGCTTATCAGCGGCAGCTGCTCTGAGGCATCCTTACTTCTTGTTAGCTGCTGACCAAGCAGCTGCAGTTCTTTCAAAATTAAGTTTTACCAAATAGTGAGCTGCTTCAAGATGTAAGTATAAAATAAAGTTTGTTTCGTTGTCCAAGCATAAAGAAGATTTTGCTCAAGTATTTTCTTTTGACTTGTGAGAAACTGTTAACTTTTTCTTTCCATTTTCTTTTTTGTTACAGCATCTCAAGAATGGAGAGACTCACAAACATGCAAGCCTTTGCCTGCCAGTTCATGGTTGTTGCCATTTTTGCACCTGGTGACCTTTGGGGGTTTGCTTCCAATTTAACAGGGCAGTGGACTCTGTATGCAATACAAGAGATTACAATTTTATAAATGTTTTTCGTTGCCGATGATATTAATTTATAGCAGAGGAGCTTCGACCCCACTTTGTTAATGATTACTATTAATCTTGTATTAAAAAGAAAAAGAAAAAGAGTGAAGCTCATTTATGCTATGAGCAAGTAACAAAATCATTTCTTTGGCGATCAATATTGGTTCACAAGAGGTTTACAAATATTACAAATCTTGTAAGTCCATTTCTACAGACTACTTTGAGTTGACAAAAATTTCAGTTTGTAAAAACTTTCAACATATTTAGTATGTGATCAATATTAGACTTTCCTGCTTAATCCAAACCAATTGCCCCATCGTCAATCCGGCAACTAATTAATAACCCAATAATAACATGACACGTGGACTAATGAAAAAAAACTGTACTTTTACTGACTTTACCAGTCGTAACCTATAGCATTCGAAGAAAATCCAAAAACACTTTTAGAGGAGAAAATCGAAAAACACTTGTAGAGGAGAAAATCCAAAAACACTTGTAGATGAGAAAATCCAAAAACACTTGTAGAGGAGAAAATCCAACAACCAAAAAAGAAGAGAATCCAAAAACTTGAAGGGAAGAGAGAATCGAAGACTCTGCAACAATAGAAAAGGTATATCCTCTTGCGTTTCTTTCTTGTCTGAGCGTATGGGTTAATTTGCTATGGGTACAGGTGGGTCCCTGTTGACGTCGGTATATGCTCTTGCATTTCTTTCTTGTCTTTGAGCGTATGGGTCCAGGAAACACAAAAGTTCCAAATATTTGCAGCGTAACATAAAAATCAAAATCACTATAAAAACATATATATATATATATGTATATATTTTCTCTTCAGTCTTCAACTGAGACTTTGCTTGTTGCCCTTTGACAACTTCCCAACAAAATGAAGCCCATAAAGTCCCCAAACCAGAGCAAGAGATGACAACCAAACTGGGACAGGACCAAGCATCCACAGCAGCATGGGAAAAGTGAACTCATGATCACCAGATTGAAGCCTTTCTCAATTATGGTTCTTGTGTCCCCAGAAGATGTGAACTCATGATCACCAGATGCATTTATCAAGAAATTGGCATCAATCAAAAACCCAATTGCCATGGAGCTGCACAAGAAGCTCACTGCCAAGGACAATGCTGCTGAGCCATATTCCCTCATCTGGAGCACATCCATCAAGTACCATCTCGTCAACAATTCGATAAGCTTTGTGCAGTTCCTCCTTATTACAGATACATTTCACTAGAGTATGAAATGTCTTCATATCTATGGAGATACCCCCATAGATACAGCTGATAAGCTCGATTTGGATCGCCACTACTCCATAAGCCCTGTACCACTGCATTATGAATCCTTAAATGAAGGCTCCAAGTTAGTCTGTTAGGTGAAACTCCTCCGAGGACCATCTCATCAAGAAAGTTTGCAGCTTCCTGGAACTTGCAAATATTGCAAAAGCTACTTATTACTTTCCCATACAGCCCTGCATCAGGTTTCAAGCCTTGAAGCTTCATCCTATCTAGAATATCCAAAGCTTCTTTAATGCACGTAATTTTGACAAATTTTTCAATAATATGTACTAAATACACAAATTTATCAAAAATAAAAAATAATAAAATTATCTAATGGCCGAGTTTTTCATTGTGTCTTTTAAAAAATTTACCGAATAATACACTTCAATCCTGAATTTCTCCCCCATTTTAAGAATAAGCTTGAAATATGGTTTGGGTTTTGAAAAGTCTAATATGCCCCTTGCACATACAAATTTTTGGATGTAAAATTAGACGGTGTTAGTGTCATATGACATTTCAATATTTTGAAAAATGAAATGACGTTTCTCTTAAATTTTTCTTTAAGGTGACAAATTGAAATTGATGTATAAGTTCAAAGTGACATTTCTAAGATTTATTATAATTTGTGTGATTTTTTTTCCTCATAGCTTGATTCTCTAATATCCAAGACATTACTTCTAATGAAAACCAAGATGTTCTGAAATATATACAAATTTGTAGCAAGAAGCTAATGGGTATATATATATATATATATATATATATATATATATATATATATATATACAGAGAGCTTCCATTGAGGGATCCCTCAAATAAGCTTATTTGAGGGACACCCCTTGTAGGCCCCACTTCGGATTGTATTTCACTAATCCAAACCGTCTATTTTGTAGATACTCATTCAAAGATCATCCCTACAAAAAATCACTTGAATCCGATATCATTTGACCACTCAATTAAGTTATTGAAATTTTAGCATTTTCTTGAAGTACCGTGTTCATTGATTTTGTAAGACACAATTGGATGTCGAAACGTTTTCCGATTTGTCTAATTTTTTGTTAGGATGATCTATGAATGAAGACCTAAAAAATAGATGGTTTGGATCATTGGGAAAAAAATTGTAGAGTACCCTAAAGGGCGTCCCTCAAATAATTTTATTTGAGGGATCCCTCAATAGAAGGGGACTGTATACAGAGAGCTTCCATTGAGGGATCCCTCAAATAAGCTTATTTGAGGGACACCCCTTGTAGGCCCCACTTCGGATTGTATTTCACTAATCCAAACCGTCTATTTTGTAGATACTCATTCAAAGATCATCCCTACAAAAAATCACTTGAATCCGATATCATTTGACCACTCAATTAAGTTATTGAAATTTTAGCATTTTCTTGAAGTACCGTGTTCATTGATTTTGTAAGACACAATTGGATGTCGAAACGGTTTCCGATTTGTCTAATTTTTTGTTAGGATGATCTATGAATGAAGACCTAAAAAATAGATGGTTTGGATCATTGGGAAAAAAATTGTAGAGTACCCTAAAGGGCGTCCCTCAAATAATTTTATTTGAGGGATCCCTCAATAGAAGGGGACTGTATACAGAGAGCTTCCATTGAGGGATCCCTCAAATAAGCTTATTTGAGGGACACCCCTTGTAGGCCCCACTTCGGATTGTATTTCACTAATCCAAACCGTCTATTTTGTAGATACTCATTCAAAGATCATCCCTACAAAAAATCACTTGAATCCGATATCATTTGACCACTCAATTAAGTTATTGAAATTTTAGCATTTTCTTGAAGTACCGTGTTCATTGATTTTGTAAGACACAATTGGATGTCGAAACGGTTTCCGATTTGTCTAATTTTTTGTTAGGATGATCTATGAATGAAGACCTAAAAAATAGATGGTTTGGATCATTGGGAAAAAAATTGTAGAGTACCCTAAAGGGCGTCCCTCAAATAATTTTATTTGAGGGATCCCTCAATAGAAGGGGACTGTATACAGAGAGCTTCCATTGAGGGATCCCTCAAATAAAGCTATAGTGTAGCCTTCAAGCTATAGTGTAGCCTTCAAGTCGAGTTTAGTGGACCTCAGATCGAGCCCCGCGTCGTTGACCCATGAAGCGGCAGTCAACAACTTTAGAAGGAGAAATTGTGAGAACCTTTACCAGAAATTTCTCACTGCTTAGCATAACTTACTCTCTAAGTTTATTGTAATGTTAATAAAAGATATCCTCAAAATTCTAATTTGGCCACCGCTAATCAATCCATTTTAGATGTTCAATGTGCCTCCTCTTCACTGATAAACTTTCATTTGTGTTCAATGTAGGGTTTAGGTTTGTAAGAAGATAATAAATAAACAAAAATTAATCAATGAAACAGACTTCAAAAAAAACAATGAAAGATGCATAGATAAAATATTAATGAAATCATCCAACCAATCATGACACAAATTACCAAGAAATCCAAAAACAAGCCACCCAAAAACGTTTACATGAAGTAACTAAACAAGTCGAGCTTTAACAGATCTCCATGATGATTCTCCCATCACAATGCGCATTTTCTTCTTGCATGACAGGGGCTTTCCCTCGCAAGAGAAGACCCGTCCATCGCGAGAAACCCCCCCGTTGCGGCGGCTCTCCAGATGAAGCCTGATGTGCTTCTTAGGGTAAGCTATATGCTCAAAAGTGCTTGGAAAGTAGACAAACCAGTCGTCTCCACTCTTCCTAGTAATGATGCCTGCCCACCAACCGTCGTTGGCCAACGCATCAACCCTCTCGCCGGGAAAAGTCAGGCCAAACTTTAGTGCACACAGGCCGGACCTTGTCCACCTCCGCGATCTCTTCCAGAGCGGTGGACATATCATCCTCCTCCACCAGGTTCTTGTACTTCACCTTTTACTTGTCCCCCAAGTTTTCAATTACAGTCGCTTCATAATACGAACCGTGAAACCCGTCTTGCTTGCTGCATACTTCTACCTCATCGCCTACTTGAAAAACTTTTCTTGTGGTGAAAGCCATTGCAGAGACTGATTAATGGAAGTGAATTGAGAAGCAATTGGAATATTTAGAGCTCTTTTCAGTTAAGATGGTATGTGTAGGACTGTGTGGAAGACGTAAGTGAGCACCCAAATATTTATAGGTTGTGGTTTCCTGTTGATTTTATAGGTTAAGGATTGAAATATTTTATATTTTCATACATATCACACTACACGGCTTTGCTAGAAAGTCAAAATATTCTAAACTATTCCCTTTTATTTTGCGTGAGCCTCCTTTTTTGGCAAAGAAATCCCTCCTTTCCCCTGTAACTCCTTTCATTCCCTTGTAACTACTTTTCTTAAATAGGTTTTCCTACATTCCTGCTAATGACAATATAATATGTGTATTAATTTTTCTTTTTGTGTTTTTGATAAATTATTTTTCTACATGCGTCAAATCATGATTTGCAAGGCACATGTGTTAGGAATTCCTATTCCCTTTAATTAGGAATTCATACATTTATGCCAATGACAATATGACATGTACATTAAGTTTTTCTTTGTGTTTTTCATAAATTATTTTTGCATACTTTGATACATTTATGCCCATGACAATATGACATGTACATTAAGTTTTTCTTTTTGTGTTTTTCACAAATTATTTTTGCACACTTTGATACATTTCTGCCAATGACAACATGACATGTACATTAAATTTTTTTTCTTTTTTTCTTTTTCACATTATTTTTGCACATGCGTAAAACTGTGATTTACAGAAAAGAGGAATATCTCATTCCAGAGAATGAAAGGAGGAGTATATCCCCTCCCAAAGAAGGCTACAGTCTCTCCATATGAAGGTATTATTTGTCCTGGAAAACGTGTTTTCCCATCTGTGATCCCATGGTGGCCAACACTACAGCACCAATATGCATACGCATGCCCATCCTGAACTTGATTGAGACTAGATATATTTTTTATGTTTTTTTTTTCTACATATAGACTTGTTATTAAGCTTTGGCAACATTTTATTTGATTTGTATGACATTTACTGGTCTTCTTGTTATATCTGCATTATAGATGTGATACTTTAGTTCAAATACAATACAATATAATATTGTTGCTGATTTGTCTTTTGATTATTGCCTTATTTTTTGTTGCTAGAAGTTGCTACTGGCTTGCTTCTCGAGTTCTATTTTGGGTGATGGTTTCATTCACGATTCGATTTTATGCTATTGCTTGCCTGAAATCTTTTAGTTCGTCCAATATATTGAAAATTCGTTAATCCAATCGATATAAAAAAAAAGAGAAAAAAAAAAGAGGGAGAGACATTAAACAAACGGAAAGAAAGAGAGAGAAGAGGAAATAGAATATAAAAAAAAAAGAGGGTGAGATATTAAATGAATGGCAAATGGGCCACATTCGACGGTCAAAACACAAATCCGGGCCATATTCGACGGTCAAAACACAAATCCGTAATGAATTCACATACTTCAACTCCGTAACGGAGAAATACCCTTCATACTAGAACGTTAAACAAGGTTACAGTTCTCCCATGTAATAGTAGTACGTGCTTGTCCCGAAAAACATGTTTTCCCATTTGTGATCCCATGCTGGCCAACACTACCACACCAATATGCATACGCATGTCCATCCCTGACTGATCAAATTAATTTGCTGTTTTATTTTCTACGTATAGATTTGTTATTAAGCTTCGTTATAAACCACATTTTATATTGTCACATTGATATATGTAATATCCAAATATATATATATATTATGATTCTATGAACAAATCTTTCTTTTTTAATTTCAACTGGACCAATCTTCATGGTTTCTCATATACAGATGTACACACATTATTAAGAAATGACAACAATTCGAAGCATATAATAGTTACAGATCAATATCCTAGTATAATGGGAATGTCTCTAGTGGATTCTTCTTCTTGCAGCCCCAATGGCTTTTCCAAGAACATCTAGAGTTGAAGAGGGCAAGTCTTGTGGAGTGAAGGGCTATGATGTTTGATGTTGAGGGAGATTTCGAAAGAATGATTGCGTACCCGTCATCCATGTACTCAGTTCCTTCAGGGAAGAGCTGCCACAAAAGACTGCCACCTCCGCTCCCTCCTTTCTTAGTAGAGTTGAGGATGGTCTTGTACACTGTGCTGAGAAGGGTGTCCCTAAACGATGAATTGTAGCCCGGGTCTTTCGAAGACACACCAAACTCCGAAAACACAACCGGCATCCCAAGATTTTTCTCTGCATCCTCAATGTGGGCTTCCATCCATGACTTGGTAAATTGGAGATGCAAATCAGAGATTGATTTTGAAATCCTTCATGAATGAATTTAAATAGTTTTGTCACAAGTTGAATATTATGGAAAAAAATTTATCGTAAGGGACTAACTAAAACTAGTTATTATTTTCAAAAGTTACCAAGAGTCTGCATAGATGTGAACAGAAGCGAAATCAACACCCAAAACCTGGTGGTTCCTTATGAAATCAGTTCCAACTTGTTGAGCATATGTGTTTGGATTGAACTGAACTCTGCCAGGTGATGAGGGACCATAAAATCCTTCCAATCCAATCTCCACCAAGTGCTTTGGATCGAGTCTCTTGACATAAACAGCCATTTCTTGTATCCAATCCTACAAGACAGAACATTGCTTCAGCTACAAGAAAACGATACATTCCAATAAAACAAAAACACACACAACCATTTGTTGAAGAACATGAACCTGCAGTTTATCACCCGAAGGATCTGAGGTGCATCGAGGCTCGTTCATCAGTTCCCAAGCAAAAACTGTGGGATCGTCCTTGTAAGTAATGTTTGTGAGTGTGTTAACTCTGTTAAGAACCGTCTGCAGAGTCAAAGTATCAATAAATATGAACACTAAAAACCTAATTAATCAGTAATTAAAGCACAGAATCGACAATCAAAAGATGGTCAAGGCTTGTCAAAACATGCTTTAACTTGCCTTAACATGGGCCTTGTAGTAGCTTTTGAGTGTTGGATGAGAGAAGAAGTCATCATCTGAAGTCAAATTCAGACCAGCTGCTTTTCCCCATTTGACATATTGTGATTTTCCACCATATGCATCCCAGTTGTTGGTTAAAGACAATATGAGCCTGATCTTGCACTTCCTTGCTTCACTTATCACAAAATCCAAACCCTGCAACGCATTGTACGAAATTCAAATTGACTTAGAATTTGAAGAGTATTTCACAAGCATTGAACAAACAAAATGGTTAGAAATTTTTGCCTTGAAAACTTCTTCATCATAAACTGATGGAGATTTCTGAAGAGCTCGCCACTGGCCGTCGTTGAAAGCCCAAGTCCTACAAACAGTTAGACCCACTGAAGATGCCTGTTTGAATGTATCAGTGACCTTTCCTCTTGTGGATTTATCAGCAGCAAATACCATCAACCAATAAGTGTTGAATCCATTAACATAGAAAGGTTGATCGTTCACTACAAATTGGTTCCCTTTCTTCTGCACCAATTGCCACTCATCATCTTCCATGCCATCATTCAACTCTTCAATCCTACAGAATGACATATATACACTTTATACATTGTGCATATAATCAAACTAAAACAAAAATAAAAATGAAATGCCACTCTTATGGATACCAATCACTTGTGCTTGGATATGCTAAATGATCTTCGGCTTCCTCCACCACGGTGTCCAGTTGCTCCACTCCACCAGAACCATGGAAAGTAGAACTTGAATGGTTGATGAAAATCATAAAAATGGTCACCATAAGAATGCTCTGTGACATCAAGTTTCTTTTGTGGGTATCCATGGGATTGAACTTGTATGACAGTGCATGTTTCTTGGGATACGTATTTATACATGTATGGATGATGTCTACACTTTCTTGGATTGGGCTAGTATATTTGAGTGTGGGGCACCAGAAAAAGTATTGAAACTGAAGAGATGATCACATTTCAAACTTTGAAGGGAAGGCAAAAATTGCTTCTTTGCTCTGCCAATTCCTTTTCCTTCCGATCTGATTGGTCTTTCAAGTGTAAGAGTAAAGTTGCAACTAGCATCAATCCCTAAGGTAGTTTCAATTGGGTCCTACAACAAAGTTGTCATGAGCAATAACAAATTAAAACAATTATCAATCTGAAATTGAAATGGGATTGATAATGTGTCTAATTGCCAAAACTTTTTAGAAGATATTGTAATACTAATCTCTTGTTTATATATCTATTTGGTGGAGATAATCTGTCACTATCAGTTTCAGCTCAGATGTCCTGATCATCATCCCATGTTAGAGTAGAGTGCATTTGATCATCAAGAGAACCAATCTAGAACTAGATTGGTTGGTCCCATATATGCATATAAAAAACCAAAGTTCAAAGAGAAAAAGAAAGCAAAATGGATCATCCACCTTTTCCTGCTCA
The DNA here is from genome assembly GCF_000346465.2 of Prunus persica. Classification (NCBI taxonomy): domain Eukaryota; kingdom Viridiplantae; phylum Streptophyta; class Magnoliopsida; order Rosales; family Rosaceae; genus Prunus; species Prunus persica. The sequence goes on from NC_034014.1 coordinate 27,069,006, forward strand.
AACTTGGTTTTTCTTTCACCACCTCATGAAGAAGAAGAAGAAGAAGAAGACGAAGAGAAGGAAGAGTAGGAAGCTAAAGAAAGAAATGTATGTATTTGTGTCGGTTGCACTGCACAGGTAACATGTTTCCCTTCCTCTTTTCTTTTTGCCTTTTGACATTTGGTTACAACCATGTGTGCGAGGGCAAGTACCTCAAATAATAAAAGGGTACATGTGATACTATCTGAGGAGTTGTTTTAACATGCAGATTTCTTCTTCTTCTTTTTTAGTCCAACAAAACATTGTGGTTTCACATTTTTAATTGCAAAACGTTGTAGTTTAAGGTCCATAGAGACATACTTGCCAAATTCTCAGCTGGGCCTTAGAATTGGGCAACAAAAGAGTCAATGAAACCAATGAATTGTTCACTCGGGCCTTTGAGACTTGAATTCTTGAATGAGGGTGATGTCTTAAATATGAGAAGAATTTGTATATCACGGGAATAACATTATTTTGTTATTATCAATAATCATGTTTCGTCACGTGAAAAAGTTATCTCTTGTGGCAAAATGTGATTAAGTAGAATAGCAAAACATTGCTATCCCTATGGTATAACAAATTTCTCTTTTTTTTTTTTTTTTTTTGGTCTGATAACAAATTTCTCCTTAACCGCCTACATCTTGGACTTTGCCTACCACTAATGTGAGTATTCCCACATAACATCTCGAAGTAAGAATAAATATTTGGATTTTAGGGATTTGAAAGCGACTAAATTAGTTTTTTTTTTCTTTTTCCCAAATACAGTTCTTGTGTCGTTTTTATTATCACAAATTGCGCAAAATAATACAGATTGCATTTAATTAATTAATTAATTAATTATCAGTAAAGAAATTCACATTGCTTTAATTTTGAGAGTTTCCTTGTCCTTGCTACTTGTTGGTAGTGCGTGCCATGCTTGCCTCCCATCCCTTGCCAATGAGGGCCAATCATAACATAGCAAGACCTTTCTCTTGGTTGTGTATTTTTATATCCTTTTCCTTCTTTATTTAGTGTATACTTGACAATCATTAATTCATCAATTATTGTATTTTGTCTTTATTAATATGGTAATCCCAACCGACGGTCCTGATTCCATAGAAGCAGCTAAGCCTATATGCCAATGGGCCCCACTCCTATAAGACGCGTCCACATATTCCAACTAATTCCATTTAAAAACGCGTTTTTCCCTTCTGTGATCACTTACTCACTGATCTGGCAGCAGAGTACTTTCCATTTTTGACAAATGGCGCGTCTGAAATTACTGTCCCACACGAAAGGTCAAACCCGTCATTTCACTTTCAACCGCCACTCAATCTTAGCTGGGATGGCATGAGTTGATAATACTCAGTAAACTAATGGCTATTTAGCATATCTAAGAACCTAGGTAAACAGCTAGTTGTAAAGAGCAAGTAAGAAAGACCACGCCAACCATTAAAACCAAGCTTCTTTAATTTCGGTTTCTGGTCTCTTCAGCTCCTTTACCAAATCGCCATTTTCAGAGAGCTCTCTATCAAAGCTGAAACTTTACCAGCGAGCTTTCTCTCTCTCCAGTTCTCATCATTGACTGGTTTGGTCCAGTTCCAAAAGGTAAACCATACTCTTTCTTCTTGGCATGGTTTTCTTTGTTCAAAGGCTAAGATGTTGTAGCTCACAGCCTCATTCCTTCAGTTTGGTCAATTGAGCTTGATTTATGATTTCTCAGTTGATTTGTTGATCCGGGTTTTTGAGAAAGCATAGATCTTGATCTTTGATAGTTGTTTTTTGTTGGGTAAAGTCAAATCCAAAGTGGGTATGAACACCACTAACTTTGAAGCGGTGTTCATTTTTGTTTTTCTTTGTGTGGCCACCACAATCCATGTTGTTTTGGCTGCTAATTATATCCCATCTGATAAAATCTTCCTAAATTGTGGTGGGCCTCCTGAAACCACCGATTCCAATGGCCTGAAATGGACATCGGATATAGGCTCTAAGTTTGCATCTGGTGCCAACTCCACCACATCCCCAGCTGCCACTCAAGATCCTGCAGTCCCTGAAGTTCCTTTCATGACTGCTAGGGTCTTCCGTTCTGAGTATACCTATAAATTTCCAGTTGCCTCGGGTCGCAAATTTATCCGTCTTTACTTCTACCCTGCTTCCTATGCGGGGCTCAATGCTTCTAATGCTATTTTTACTGTCACTGCTCAGTCCTATACTCTCCTTAAGAACTTCAGTGTTGCTCAAACAACAGAGGCTTTGGATTATGTTTTTATTACCAAAGAGTTTTCGGTCAATGTCGAAGGTGAGACATTGAACATTTCATTTGCACCCTCTTCCAGCATTGCGAACGCATATGCGTTTGTGAATGGGATTGAGATTGTGTCAATGCCTGATATTTACGGCGCTGCTGATGGTACCATGATTGTGGGTCAATCGAGTCCTTTCTTCATTGATAACAGCACTGCCCTTGAGAATGTTTATCGGATAAACGTGGGTGGTAAGGATATCTCACCGCCCGGTGATACGGGTCTCTTTAGGTCCTGGTATGATGACACCCAATATCTCTTAGGGGCAGCATTTGGGGTTCCTGAAACTGCTGATCCAAACATGACAGTTAAGTACCCTAAGAACATGCCTACTTATATTGCACCAGAGGATGTCTATACCACTGCCAGATCAATGGGGCCAAATGCTAAGATCAACCTCAATTACAATTTGACTTGGATATTCTCAATCGATTCTGGATTCTCTTACCTGGTTCGGCTACATTTCTGTGAGGTTGCCCAAATTTTTACCAAGGTTAATCAAAGAGTGTTCGATATCTTTCTCAACAATCAAACTGCTGAGTCTGCGGTTGATGTTGTTGCCTGGGCTGGAGGCAATGGAATTCCAGTGTACAGGGATTATGTGGTGTTGGTTCCAAAGGGAAGCCCACAGGTGGATCTATGGCTTGAACTGCATCCAGACACTTCTGCTAAGCCAAATTACTATGATGCTATTCTAAACGGAGTTGAGATATTCAAGATTAGTGATACAACTGGTAACCTCGGAGGGCCTAATCTTATTCCTCTTCCGAAGCAGGATACCATTGACCCAACTAAGGTTAGATCATCATCAGGTCATGGCAAGGCTAAGAGTGATCACAAAGCAATTATTGCTGGGGGAGTTAGTGGTGGAATTGTTTTGGCCCTTGTCCTTGGTTTCTTTGCTATTTGTGTGGCACGCCACCGTAGACATGGGAAGGACTCAAGTACAAGCGAAGGGCCATCTGGGTGGCTCCCTCTGTCTTTATATGGAAATTCACAGTCTGCAGTTTCTGCAAAGACAAACACAACAGGAAGTTACACGTCCTCCCTTCCTTCAAACCTTTGTCGCCATTTCTCGTTTGCTGAGATCAAATCTGCCACCAAAAACTTTGATGAGGCGCTACTCCTTGGGGTGGGAGGTTTTGGCAAGGTTTACAAGGGTGAAATCGATGGTGGAGCAACCCAAGTAGCAATCAAGCGTGGAAACCCACTCTCTGAGCAAGGTGTGCATGAATTCCAAACTGAGATTGAAATGCTCTCAAAGCTTCGCCATCGTCATCTTGTTTCTCTGATTGGCTACTGTGAAGAAAACTGTGAAATGATCCTTGTTTATGACTACATGGCTTATGGAACCCTGCGTGAGCATCTGTACAAGACCCAAAAGCCCCCTCTACCCTGGAAGCAAAGGCTTGAGATTTGTATTGGAGCTGCTCGTGGTTTACACTATCTTCACACTGGTGCCAAGCACACCATCATCCACCGCGATGTAAAAACAACTAATATTCTTTTAGACGAGAAGTGGGTTGCGAAGGTTTCGGATTTTGGGCTGTCAAAAACAGGTCCTACATTGGACAACACACACGTCAGCACAGTTGTAAAAGGCAGCTTTGGGTATTTGGATCCAGAGTACTTTAGGCGGCAACAACTGACAGAAAAATCTGATGTCTACTCATTTGGGGTTGTTCTATTTGAGATCTTATGTGCTCGTCCAGCATTGAACCCGTCACTTCCAAAGGAGCAAGTGAGCTTAGCAGAGTGGGCTGCACATTGCCACAAGAAGGGCAGTCTCGATCATATCCTTGACCCTTATCTCAAGGGGAAGATAACACCAGAATGCTTCAAGAAGTTTGCTGAGACAGCAATGAAATGTGTGTCAGATCAAAGCATTGACAGGCCATCAATGGGAGATGTGCTTTGGAACCTTGAGTTTGCTTTGCAGCTACAGGAGAGTGCTGAGGAGAGTGGCAAGGGTATTGGTGCAATGGAACTTGAGGAAGAGCCGTTCATGGCCTGCAAAGGGAAGAAGTACCCTGATGCAGTGCCTGCCTTTGATGGTAATGTGACAGACTCAAGGAGCAGCGGGATGAGCATGAGCATAGGTGGCCGGAGCCTAGCTAGCGATGACTCTGATGGATTGACACCAAGTGCTGTGTTCTCACAGATCATGAACCCTAAAGGACGTTAAGAAGATTGAAGATATGGCTCCTCCCTTAATCAATCAGGCAATGAAGTTTGCTGTATTTCTTTTTCCAAATTTTCATTCATTTAAGTTACTGTTATTTTCTAATCTTATTCGAGTCTTCCAATATGATTTGATCACGTTTAGTTGTAATTTTGTATCTATAATTACATGAAGAGTTTGAAAATAATGTTTCCTACTTCTACTTGCTTTGGTTTAGACGATTGTTGATTTGGCTTCTATATATTCTTATCCTTTGGTATCATGGAGTGTTATAATAAAAAGAATAGCTTGAAAGAGATGAATTCATGTATGCGTTTCCGTTGTCCAGGACCATAACAATGTGCATGGGGGCCATGATTGCTTGTCATATATTAATGCCTATAATGAGAGAGAGAGAGAGAGAGAGAGAGAGAGAGAGAGAGAGAGAATTTTGAAGAATATTTCTGTTAAGCCGCGCTGGCAAGACGTGAGAAAGACTGCCTTTTAGTGCGATTGTGACTTCGTTCACGCGGCTATTTGGTTTGTGAAAGGGTTGACCCCATGTGAGAGAAAATCATCAATAGATTCAAAAATCTGTCTTTACCAAACTTCATTATGCATAAGAATTATGCTTTGCGATCGATTGACAGCTGCATACTATGTTTGTTGACCATTGTTGCTAGCATCTCTCTATATGTGAGTCACGATTGTTTTTACGACCATCGCTAGTATCTCGTTTTGTGTAAGTCACGATTCTTTGATTGTTGATGATGTATGCATGTGTTTGATTTTTAAGTCCACATTGATCGATTGACAGCTGCATGCTATGCTTGTTGACAACTGTCGCTAGCACATTTGTTGACAACTGTCGCTAGCACATCTCTCTATACGTGAGTCAAGATTATTTTGACTATTATATCTCTCTTTATTAATTTTTAAGTCCGCATTGAAACGGTCGTCGTATTATTGAGTCGAGGGAATTTATGTGTCCACACGAATTTGCAAGAGAACGTTAGACCACTTGGAACCATTTTAAGAGAAAAGACAATACAGACAGAAAGCTCAGGTTGTGGACTTGTGGTTGCATTGCGTATACTGTCTCTTTCAGCAGAACCCTCTAGCCCTCTAACCCAACAACCGTGAGAACTTTGATATTCTTTGACACTGTAAGTGAAAGAATAGAGTGAAACTGCTGTCTGATGCAAAAGGATCTTTGGATTTTCAATCTGGAAAGATGTTCATACGATTGGTCGTATTTACAATCCAGGACCAACTTACAAAAAACAATTCCACGCCAAATATATCCATCAACTCGCAACAAATGTAAAAAGGAGACATTCAATGACCTCAAAATGACATAGAAACCCCCAGTCATTTCTGGCACGGGGCAGAATCTACTACGGAAATTATCTTCTTCTGCAACTCTGGCTTGTTGGCTCCCACTAGCTTGTCGATTTGCTGGCCATCCCGAAGGAAGAAGAAAGTGGGAGTGGCTTTGATATCCCATGAAGTACTGAAATCCTGCACCATACAAAACCAAATGTAAACCACCTGTGAATAAGACATATTTATGATAAGACATTAAACCAGCACCAATCTCCTGGAAACATCACAAATCTAGTTGGGAACCATAAGTATATTAATAAGTAATTTGATTGCCAAGCATATATGGTCAGAGGTAAGGTAAAGTCTCTGTCCCAAGAGCAGAACTTGGATGCAATAGATTAATAAACTATCACATGTCATTAACAATATCCCTAAACACATACAGTCAGTTCATCAACATCGATCACAAGGAACATTAGAGAAGTGTATTGCTCCGATAACTCGCGATATAGTGGTGCAATCATTTTGCAAGGACCACACCATGTTGCACTGAAGTTTGCAATCACCTGTTGGACATAAGAATTTCAGTTTAGATAAAGAGCTAGAAGAAAAGGCTAACAAATCATTCAAACTAAACTTGCCAACCAAGTCACAGGTAAGCTAGTATTCATGCAAACCAGCACCCAATCTAGTAAACCTATGTAATGCATGACAATAGCATGGACCTATAATGTTTAACTGGGAGCAAGTTGCAGAGAGGAGTTGTTCACTGATGCATTTATGACCACGCATTCTTAACATTGATATCTACTTGAGACAAGACTACAACATTATTTGACAGAAAATCAGCTGAATTTCTGTAACACGACCATACAAAGCAAACTAAAGTTCTTTAAGGAGGAGCCAAGATTCTATAACACCCTAAGCTGTCTTTGATTGCACCCAATTGTACTCCTGATCAGATTAAGAAGACTGCATATTAGCATTTTTCATCAGATCATGTCGCTAATTAGTGGAAGGGTCTAAATATTTAAATAAATAAAAAAGATCTCTTATTATCAAGAATCGGATTTGTTACAACTTACAGGTCATCTATTTTAATATAGAATACCCATGTATATGGATGTTCCATTGAAGAATGGAACTAATAGGTCCCCTTGGTTGCTATTTTGCTCATAATTGGTTAAAATTCTTCGCTAAGTTGAGTTCCTGGATATTGCCACACTTGGTTCTCGATATCCATTTTTACTTGCTAATCAAAGCTTAAAATTGACAGCCTGGACAAAATTCTCAACTTTTCAGTGGATTAGAGGATCTACAAAGATTTGATAACCATATTGTTCTCTCCTATTATATTTGGCTCTTAAATGTGCAGCTTTGGGTGGGATCCCATCTGAGGTCATGGGACTTGCATCGTCATTCGTGAGTCACAATCTATTTTTTTGTCACCAACCCCAAAATTCTTAATGATTACCAGATTCTATATGTAGTAACTCATTACTAATAGAAAACACTGACGTTGGTTCAGTCAAAGACTTAAAAGTACATCACAAATTTGAAAACAAAGTACCATATGCCATTCAACACAATTCATTTCTCTTGAAAGGAAAATGTGATTAAACTTACAGTTTTGCCATCCCTTTTTGCTTCTTCCATCTTTTGATCCCAACTTTCTGTGGTGGTGATGAGGTGCACATTCGCACCAGTAAACTCAGCACCACTTTGTTCAGAATCCTGTTCTTTAGTTTTACTCTACAAGTATCATGAAAGTCAACTTGTCAGATTTCTTTAACAAGGCAAAACAATAAACACTAAGTGGCATAAAAAATGCTTCACAATCATCACAAAAGCACCACAATCATTGGAAAGATCAATCATATAGTAGTAAATTTTGCTTGCTGCAATATAAATTATTAAAGGCTCAATACAGAAGGAAGAATATAGAATTTTAGTGCATGCATTATAGTTAAAGAAACTGATTTATTGCACAATGTTTATCTACTATCTTCATAAGCTTGAACAGGCGATGCAGACTTGTCCTAATCTGGCTAGGAAGATATTCTATTACTAGCAATTAATACCTGCAAAATCTCAAGTTCTTAAAAGAAAATAATAAACACTGACCTTGCTCACGCAAGCTCCCATCTTGATCACCAACACCAAACTAGTAACAGAGCAGCACCCTGAAAGCTTAAACAATCCATGAATTTCATTAGGACAAATGTAAAATACATACCATAATGCATATCGATAAAGAAGAATGTTGAGAAATAACATATGACAGATTGATTGTTGGATCTACTCAAATTACAGGTGACTTCAGCCACCCTTCTTTAAAGGGCATGCTTTCATTAATTCAATTAGTCTCTCAGTATAGACATGGACATTTTATCATTTCAACAAGCATCATCCAAGTATTGTGCTCAAAGTAAGAAAGTAAACAAACCCATGAAACTGAGTGTCAATAGAAATATCAATAGCAAGTACCAAACTTTTAACAACAAGAACCAAAATTTGGAACATTTATCAATGTAACTTCATGCCCAGAATCCCATCTTCTGAAATTTTAAGGGAACACATAGAAGACATCAATTAACAAAAAAACAGCTGTGTAAAATTACGTTCTTTCATTGATGAAACACTAAATTTGCACCTCATAAAAGAAAAAGGCAACCAATTTCATTGGCAATAAACATCTTATTATGCATTGGTTGGAAAGAATTGATAATTCACAGCAATAATAATCAACTGTCAAATTACCTTTAGAGTACAATCGAATTATTGAGCAAAATAATCCGCCATTACAAGGCGAGGATGAAGAACACAAAATGTGAATTCGAATCGAGTGCGTGCAATATGAGAACAGCGAAGATTAACCCAGAGAGAGATTTTCGAAGCTCAAACCGCGATATAAGAAAATTTGGAGAGGCAGAAGACGATGATTATTAGAAGAACCAAACCTTACAGTAAAACAGAAGATGGTTTTTTCTGTGTCTGAAATGACGTGACGGATTGGGTCATAAGTTTAACTCGTTAATTCCATTTCCAGCTCTAGACCTAAGCTTTGATTAGCCTTTTGTTTAGACCTTTAATTATGTAAATTTATTTGTATTTATTTATTCTACTTTCCATTAATATTCCACTCTTTGTAGGCCCCGAACCTTTATTCCAACTTATCTTTTCTTTCTTTTTTTGTGGTCATATTTTATCTTATCATTTTATTCTGTTACGTTGAGATCTCTTCATAAACTGTGGGGCGAGAATTATAATATTTTACTATCATAAATGAATTCTTCTATTCCTTAAAATATCCTAACAAATAATGAGATTATGCCTTGATTAATTGCACAGTTCATTCCCATATTATTTGTTAATTGCCCATAATTCCCTCTATGATCAACCTGGTCAACTCCATTGTTTGACCAAATAAAACTTTGATTAACTCCATCAAATCCCCATCATACCTTAACTACCTCTGTTGGGCTCAAAGTTACCATCACAAGCAAATACAATAATGATATTATAAGTGTAGCGTAAATAGTAAGTATTCTATCACCGGAGTTAGAGGTCTCTAATATAACAGTTAAGTCCTAACCTTATTTACTCATACATTGCCTGCGACATAATGCTATGTAAATTTTAATAAGATACATGTTTTAAATGATTAGATGAAAATGTGGAGAAGATTTGGAAGTTGGAACAGAGGTGGGGCATTGAGCTAGCTTTGCCAGCCGATTGACTGTTGTCTTTCTGTTGAAAGGCACAACCTTTACAGCTGGGGCAAGTCTCCAAGAAACCGTGTGTAGAAAAACAGGACGAGATTAATTAGGCATATCGCTTGGTCCCATAATGGAGACGGCCTAACTATTAAACTTGCTTGTAAGAATTGTAACTAATACTTAAGAGATTTTCTATTTAAATCCCGCACTTCTCTTTGTTCACCTCAATACTTAAATCATTAAGCTGTAAGTTTTATTATTGTGTAAAAAGACAAAAGAGGTCATCTAACTTAATAATTAATCCTAGTACATCTATACACACACCCCACCACTCTTCATATTAAGTTTTAGAAACCTTCTTCCATCTTCTTGTTTACAATCTCTCTCTCTCTCTCTCTCTCTCTCTCTCTCTCTCTCAACAAGACCTAAGTGTTAGAATTCCTGTTACAGTTCTTGGAGAGAGATAAAGTTGTTCTCTTTCTCTAGAAAGTATTAAATTTCGGATTTGGGATTTCATTTGTTTGTGTTTTTTTTTACTGGGAACAAAGAAAATTGTAGGGTTTAAATAGAAAATCTCTTTTAGTTCTTATTTGTTCAGTTTGTGGTGTATTTAAGGGTAGTTTGGGAAGATCGTGGGGTTTTATTAGAAATTATGAAAATTTAAATTAAAAGTTGGAGTGAACTAAGAGAAGTGTGAGATTTAAATAAAAAATCTCATAATTAATCTATTACCAAATAATAAAATCTAATATGGTCAAATTATGCTGTCCCACACATCATCTAAACATGGTTTCATGACTAGAATGAATATGTTGTGTATGGTTGGAGGAGGGCCCCTGTTGCCTCTACACCCTCCTAAGTGCTGATAATCACCCACCATTTTGAATGATTGAGTAGTTGCAACTGTTGATGTGAGTGAATTTGATAACGCATTAATGTCTTACAATTATTCATGCATTTGTGAGTAATTATCCTTACACTTGTATTCAAATTCGGTTTTTTTATTAGATTCTTCTCACGCGCTTGAGCGATTGTTCTGTCTTTACATACTTCTGCATCGATTGAAACTCAATATTTTAAAAAATACATTTTAATCTATGGTTCGAAGACGAGCTATCAAATAAACCTTAAAAATCGTTTTGTGTTTTGAAAACTTGAATCTCAAAAACTTTGTGGAACCCCTTCGATTTGTCCAATGTTTGACCACACCCGTAAGGCAGTGACAACCGTCTCCAACCTCGGCGCACATAATAGTGTATTTTCCTCCCCTTGTAAACCAATTCTCAATAGAACAATATACAAGATGAAGCAAACGGCAAATTTAATTAATAAATGATGGTTGTATTACAATATCAATTTATTGATGAAGAGGGAACAACAAACCAAACAGTTCATCGGAATCTATATTTCTTAATCTTTTCAGATACAATAAGAAATGGCAGAAACAAAAACAACACCGATTCCTCAGTTGATAGAATTACACTTCAAAAACTACATTGAAAAGTCTGTCTAGAAAGCTGGAAGGAACAACACCAAACAATAATTAAGGTCCTGGTAAAACCAGAATTACATCCCGTTCAAACCTTTTCATTTTTGTGATATAACTAAACAGGAGAAGAACAAAGATTTATTCTTCCCAAATTAAGCCATCCCCCAACCTGTCCCTCCCCTTCTTCCCCCTCCCCCCCAAAAGACCCCCAAAATACAAACTCTAAATCTGGAAAAACATCTTCATCCCATTGCATACTTCTGAGTCCAGCTACGTGCAGTGGATTCATACTTGGCTCGATCGGTTTTATACATGTGGGCAATCTCCGGCACAAGAGGGTCATCAGGATTAGGGTCAGTCAACAGTGAGCAAATTGAGAGCAATACCTGATTTTACATGAAAAATGGGGTTAGTAAATACAATTCCAACCATAAGATAACCTTCATAGAAAAGAAACAGATCCCATTTCTTTTCTTTTTTTAACCTCTAAGTTTCAGTGTCACTTTTAAGTTATCATAAATAAAGGTATGGCTGTAACCAAAAGTATGAACTGGGAAAGCATATAGTCGTCAATCATCTTATGCAACATCTTCAAAGTAACGTCGTCAACTCTTTATAGAAAGAATGGGCAAAATATTGAACGGCTTTTAGCAATAAGCAAGTCAGAGGGAAACAAAGACACGTATATGTTGCTCTTCTTCTGACACGATAAATGTTGGAAATAGATATAACTGCAGTCACTTGCTTGTGCTTGTCTGGTAGTATATGCAAGAATTTCAAATCCAGACAGATGATTTACAGAAAGCACAGACAAGCATCTGTCCTTTTGAGACTTCTTCTATATCTATCTATATATCCATCTATATATGCATCAAGGCAGCAGATATACGAGTTCCAGATCAAATGAGAATACAAAGACAAAACACTGTTATGCAGGATAAATTGAGTGGTCCGAAAAAAAGCCAAACCTTAGAGATAGTTAGTGCTGGGCTCCATTGTTCTTTAAGGATATCAAGACAAATGCTTCCATTGCTGTTGATATTTGGGTGGAAGACCTTAGTCCTAAATGCAACCTGAAAACATGAAATTACCGTTAGTATCCTTCTTCAACAAACAATCGCCACACACACCGACACAACAAAGCAGGACCAAACGTTGCACATAAGATGTATGAATTACCTTAGGGGGCTTGAAAGGATAATCAGGAGGAAAATGAATGGTGACTAGGAATACACCTCCTGCATATGGGCTATCAGGGGGTCCCATAATCGTAGCTTGCCAGTGAAACATGTCCTCAGCCACAGGACCTAAATCAAATTAACACATAATTTATTTAAATATCCACTTGGGTACTTATATAACCGGTAATTACATTAATCATTCAACAAATCAATGAAATCAACATGCGCCGGCAACCACATCTCTACAAAATCTGTCAATTTATCATATGAAATTAAAAAAAGTTTTGAACTTTGAGTGTAAGATCATGAAAAAAATACTAAATTACAAATTTTGAAATTGAAAAAAGTACCGGCGCTGCAAGAAGTTGGAGGATCTTTCTGCAAATCCTTAAGCTCTTTCAAGATGCGTTTGGAGGCCATGATGAAATTGAATTGATTACAGTCTAAAATTCACTTCTCACAACCCAGGACCTGCAAAGCTGCATCAAACAGCAGTTTCAGATTCAATCAGAACAATTTCTATAAACACATAACCAAAATCAAAACAATTTCTCAATTTTGAAAACAAATTATCGTCAAACCAAAACAACTTTCCATCTATGAAATACCTGAGATCGGACTGAAATAGCGGTAGCAGAGGGAAACGGGTTTGAAGAAGATCCGGAGCCGCCTCCCAAAGCTCCGCTACCAACAATACGATCTTCGACCCCCTGATCTTTCTACACAAAAACTCGGAGAGACTTTGGGGCTTTCCTTTTCCACCGGTTTTATACACGCCCCCGTTTTCACCGTCTCTCGCACTCTGTTTTCTTTTCCCTTCTTATCCGTTACTTTTTTTCTTTCCGTTTTTATATTTGGGCCGTTATTTACGGCGGCTTTCTAATTTTAAACATTTAAATTTGGTGTGAAATTTGGTGGTCCAAGTCGGCGGGTTTGGACTCCGACTTTCCTAATTTGAATCCAACGATTAATTGGATAATTTCAGCTCACCCCATTCAACTCCTAGCCCTCTTTGTATGGGGTGCCCTCATCTACCCACTTTAACCAAACCAATAAATACATAAATAATTGAATTAAATTCAAGATGTTTAAAATGATTGAATTGAGCTCTAATGACCAATGTATATAGAGTTCAACAGGAAGCACAAAAATTATAGTTGTAAATCATACTTATTATCTAAGTTGAATAATGTTCAATGTATAAATGCTGACGCTCTTACATATGAATCACACTACTAGTTGATATATATTGTAAGCTTTAAGTCGGAAATTGTAACTTGGCTATGTTGAGTGAGGATGGATACCTCCTTAAAACACTAATCATGTGACTCATGCAGGATGATCGATAGGTATGCTAACGGTAATACTAGAAAGTTGGGTCATGAGGTCACTACACCACCATCTCTTGTGGGAGTTCTGGTTTATGATGAGCTTCCTTGCTAATTGGCGGCAAATGACATCTCTAAATGTTTTACACTTAACGGGAATTGAGCTCCTCACTATGCTCATTTGAAGGTGTTAACCTTGTTCTATTCATGTATTTCTAGTGAATAAACGCTTAATCTTTTACTCGCTTACTGCATTTGAGCCTAATGAAAACTACTTTTGACAACAACAAAAAAGAGTTGGAAATTGCAACTAATTTTAATTACAAGTGAACACTTATTTTGATTAGGTTACTATTTTGTCAAACCAAGTCTAAACATTTCTTCTTATAACCCCTTTTTATTCTAATCCTCTTGTTTGCCACACATCATAATCATCTCTTTTTTGTTTAAATCACATTAATTAAGGATATGTTAATTGAATTTCTCCTCAAAGTGGGCAGTCGGGTTGCTTATAAAAAGAGCACAAAAAAAAGGTAATTTCTCCTCAAATCAAATCCAATATTCCAATCGAAAATGGAAGAGGAATATGCGTTTTGATTTGATAGCATTTGCCTTCTCGACGGGGCCGGGTCGCTAGTCACGTGGCTCCCACATGCGTTGTGCGTTTGGTGTTCCCAAGTCAACGTGAAAGTTGCGGTAGCGTCCGTTTCCCGCAAATGGTAACGCCGTAAGTCCGTAACGCACTGACTTCCTTCCGTCACTGCCTTTAACGAGAAAGTTAGAAGCTACAGTACGACCGACCACATTCCAGGACGATCAAGCAACCAATCAAATACGGCCAAGTCACCACGTCAATAATCTGCTGCTTCCCACTGCATCAACATCCAAATAGACTCGTATCGTATCCATGAGTTATTACAGTGATAGAAAATAAATAAAAACGCGAAAAACGCACTATAAATTAGAAACGAAAGGAGAAAACCCTTCCCGGCAAATCCCACAAACGAAATTCAATTGATAAATTTCAGTAGAGGAAAACGCCAACAGCAAGAAATCAGATCCGGACTCGGGTCTGCCCGTGCGGTCTGGATTTCATTCTGTGGCGGGAGAGCAAGAGGCTGAGCATTTTGTGAGCCTGAAAATGGAGGACGATAAGAAGAAGAAAAAGAAGAACAAGAAGAAGAAGAACAAGCAGGTTGAGACCACCGACAACGTTCCGGTTTCCGGTAATGACCAAGTTTCGAAGGACGCCGCAGACGACGGTCGTTTAGACGATGTCCCGGTTACGGGTAACGGCCAAGTTCCAGAGGCCGTCGCCGATGTTTGTTCAGATGCTATGCAAGACGAAGATGCGAATGGGAATAGGCATGAGAGCAATGGCACGGAATGTGTAAGTTTGATTTTGATTAATTTTGTATTTAGTATTAATTTGTTGGTGTTTATCTCTAAGCATTCGAATTTGAATTGGATCGATCAACAGCTGATAGTAAAAAGAGATGTACATTGTATTGTGTGCATTTATGTGGTGATTTTCAAGGATTTTGAAATTTATGCTTTTCTTTTTTTTTGAAATTTTGTTGTGCAGTCGTTAGCTGAATCTGAGAAACAACATTGGCTCCAAAGAGAGGTAAGCGTGGATATGGCAAACACACAAGATAATTTCTCTCCAATTGTATCACACACCTTTGTTTTTGTTGTCAGTTTTGATATGCAAATGCATCCTGAGCAGTGCACAAAATAATCATAATTTTACAGGCTACCTTAGAAGAAACAATCAAACAATTACAAAAGGAGACGGACTTGCACATACAGAAAGAGGTAATATAATGTGAATTTCAACTGTGAGAATAGTGGAACAAAGATTAGGGCATGTTTATTGTATTTGGCTGGGTTTCAAATTTTTTATGGCATTTAATTTTTTTCAGGCTACCTTAGAGGATGCTATTAAACAGTTACGAAATGAAAATGATTCACATATACAGAAAGAGGTACTATATCTTGATCTGAATTTATGAAGTTGTACTTAGAAAGAGCCAATGACCTTTTTTCTTATCTGGTATGCTTTTTCTACCTTTCCTATTGATTTTGTATATTTCTTCTTCAGGCTACCTTAGAAGATTTCATAAAACAATTGCGGCATGAAAATGATTCACATATACAGAAAGAGGTAATATTATCTGAATTTAGCTGAGACAATGAGCTGACGAAGAGTTAATGCACTTCTAGTTAGTACCGTGTTCTATCACATTTCATATTACAATTGTATCCTTGTTCTGCATATGTTTTTAGGATTGTCTCCCTAACCATATGATTTACAGGCCGACCAACAGAAGGAAATTGTACAATTACAGAGTGAAAAAGATTCTTGGCTTCAAAAAGAGGTGATTTAAGTTGCATCATAGGGCTATTTTGAATTTTGTTCATATTTCAATTCAAGGGGTCCTTTAAGTTTTTTCGTTACCAGCATGCGTATAATCATGCTCTCTTTAGTTTTTTATGCAACATTATATTAAACAAAACTGCAAACAAGAGGAATTGGTTTCTAATGCTGTGTTTGTTGTAGGTTGGATTAGAGGAGAAAATTGGTCGATTAGTAGATGAAAAGGCTACTTTGGATTCAAAAGAGGTTAGCGTCTCCTCCCTTTATCAGAACCCTACAACCAATAATCATTTTGACTTCGCTTCTTCTTCTTTCTCTTTTTCATTGGTTCAACTTTTGAACTTACTGTACATTGTTTCACAGTCAAGCTTACAGGAAAAGATTAAACATCTAGAGAGAGATAGAGATACCTGGATTCTAAAGGAGGTAATCGCTATTCTAATTACTCTGAATCGTAATTGCAGATGAAAAATCATTTGGCCGCTTAATGAGCTTAAAACTTTTACACTAAATTTGTTGTTATTGCACCTGGAAAATAGTTAGAATTTAGTTATGTCTGTAATAGGAAACAAATAATTTGAAGAAAAAAAAAACATGAGTCCATCAACTGTAACACTCTTTCGTTACTGAATCTTTCTTAATTGGGATTTCAGAAAGCTCTCTCTTACACTTTATAATCCATATGTATATTTGCCCTTCATTATTTTATGTCAGAGACTTATTTGTCTTTAAACATGTGTTTCTTACAGGATTCGTTTAAAGAAATGGTAGCAATTCTGAATGATGATGTTGCTAAGTTACGAGCACAGGTATGTAGCTCAGTTGACTTAAGTAACCTACTTGATGGATTCAATTTAAATTGATTAGTTGATTTACAAGGTCTCTACATGGCAAACCTAATTTGTTGAGTAGAGAGGAGTTTGACTATTGCTTTTTCTTACCTTAGATTTTATAAGATAGGTAGGAATTTAGTCAGTTTGTTTTCCTTAATGCATGCACATCCTAATTTATGGTCACAAGCAGTTCAAAGAAAATCTTTGTATTTTCTTCTGATATGGAAATTAAAACCAAAGCTGGGCAGGTGTTGGAATTGGAGCAATCCAGGGATAATGTTGTCCAAGTAAATCAACAGCTGATGGAAAACTCCTCTAGTCTGCAGTTGCAAATTAAGAATCTTGAGAGTGTCTCCTCTACTCCCTCATCAGACGAACTTCCAAAGGTAGGCTTCCTATTTGCTTACCTGATCAAATTTTATAGGCAGCTTTATGCATGATTAGGACTAATAGGTTTGTGCGGGCTGTTTTCTGTTCCCAAAAAAAAAAAAAAAAAATCTTGTGATGGCATTTGGAAATTTTATTTAAATACTATGAGCGATAGACCTATCAGTTTTGCAGGAGAAAATTTAAAATGTTTTCAATTTTGTAAATCTGACAAAGGTCTCTTTTCTGTTGGTGATTCTATGACACATTACTTGTCAATGGAAAATAAATATCTGACTCTCTGTTAATGTAGCATGCTTTGGAACGTGAGGATTTGAACTCTCAGGTTGAAGCAGCATGTGCACTGGTTGAGAAACTAATGGCAGAAAATGCAGAGCTTGTTGAAAAGGTGAATGGCTGCTTTCCTCCATGGTTTCTAAGGAGTAATGTGTACTACTGTACTGTCAATAAATGCCAATGTCTTCGAGCATATCTTTCATACAGTCTTATTATATATTTAGACTTGTGTAATTAGGTTTGACCTGTTACTAATACTAAGATTTTGATGGACTGACTAGTTCTCTGACATTTCTTTTATTCCCTATGATGTTTTCTAGGTGAATGAGTTGCATCTTGAACTTGACCGGCGGAGTGCAACAGTTGAGCTCACTTCAACAAAAACATCTAATATAACAATTGCCCCTCCTGAAACTGCCAGTGTCATCGATCCCATGTCCAGATCCAATGAGGATATGTCTACATCAGACCAGAAGCTTGATTCCCCAGAAGTTGCTGCAATCAAACAGGAGATGCATAGTAATGGTAGCGAGGATTCTCAGCATGTTGCTTTTGTTCCAGAATTGCCAATATATGATGAAATTAGTGAAATAGTGCAAATTCCGTTGGAGGAGAATGAAGTCCGGAATCTAGAGTTGTCAGTTGAGACTGATAAAAATGCTGCTGTGCCGCTTATAGATGCTCCCCTTATTGGTGCGCCTTTCCGGTTAATGTCATTTGTCGCTAGATATGTGAGCGGTGCTGATTTGGTTAACCAAGCTCCTACCAACTCTAGTCATTAGCTGTCTACATACATTGACATGAGCACAGGCATAACTTACCGAGATTTTTGTTGAAGTAAGAATTACTATTCTTTTAGAGATCAAAGGCAGGCCTTTATCTTGGCCATTTACATTGTTAAAGTATCAGAAAAATGTAAGTTTTGTTGAAGAAAAACCTGTAAGCTATGTGATTTCACTTCTTGGCTCCCTCTTTACGGATGTTTTTCTGAGCAGGTTTCTAGGTTTTTTGGCAATCGAATTCTCATATGCCATTTTGGGGAATTTCATTTGTTTAGTTGCAACTTCTCATTCCACCCAAAGTGGGAGCTTTGGACAAGATTGATCTTTGATCCAAGTGGCATATAATTAGTATGAATTATTAGGGTTTAATGGGTTTTTTTTACTTCTAATGAGAGTTGAAATTCGATGACCCACGTGGCAGATGATTAGTATGGACTAGGGTTTATTGGATTATTTATTTATTTATAATCCAGACTAGGGCTAAATGGGTTGAATACGGACAAACAAAACAATCAGAAACATCACTTGAACAATTTTCAGTACATGCAATTGTGTTTACAAAAATTACATCATGCGAGTTCTAAAGGATCAAAGCATCCAAAAATGCTAATGAGATCACTCAATCCATTGGAGCCATAATTGTTTGGAAACTTCTTTGTCATACTAATCGGAGGGAGAGGGAAGAGGTGGCTAAGCTTTTACAGTAGTACTAGGACCTGACAAAGAATCACACAATTGCGAATATACGGCAGAGGTTTAATAATATTGACAGGGGCAAGGCCATGCCCTCATGGGGTCTGAGCATTTGAGTCCTTAGACCTGTTGTCCTCGGATGATGGTCGGTTATCAGAATCTGGTGGCCGGATTTCCTCGATCATCCTAACCACTTCTTCCATAGTAGGTCTCATGTCTGGCACCCTTGCCACGCACGCCATTGCTATTTGAAGCATTTGTACCAGCTCTTCTTCAATATTTTGATACCTCATTAGCTCTACATCAAACACCTCAGCTGTCCACTCCTCTCGAACAACAGATTGAACCCACCTTGGAAGATCAACAACATCATCACGTCCTGGTGATTGTACTGGTGCTTTGCCTGTCAGCATCTCAAGGAGCAGAACACCAAAACTATAAACGTCGGATTTTTGAAAGGACTTCTTAGTTTCAATCACCTCGGGAGCTCGGTAGCCCACACTTCTGGAAGGTATAGTTGCGAAGTTCATGAGAGGAGCTAGGCCAAAATCTGAGATACTGCCATTGAGGTCCTGGGTGAGGAGGACATTGGAGGACTTGATGTTGCCATGGGTGAATTTCCCTCCACTGGCAGAGTGGATATGGGCAAGCCCCTTAGCACATCCAAGGGAAATCTTTAACCTGGTTTCCCAGTCTGGTGGATTCTGTCCAGTTTCCCTGTTTCCTGTAGAATAGGACACAAAGGGAGAGAAATCAGTTCTGAGGGGAAAATTCATATGTTTAGTCTGTGATGTATTCTTATTACAATATTGAGCACCATTGAGGAATACTTCGTCAGTTAAAAGAAGTAGACTCCCTAGTCTAAATGCAAAAACTTTACAATATTCTTTGTTACTAATGGCAATGAGGAGATTATAGAAGTGCAGTTAGGAAATGAGTAACATAGTAGAATGAGAAAGAACAAGATGAAAATAATCAATACCATGCAATAATGCTGAGAAGCTGCCAGCTGAAATGTAGTCATAAACCAGGAGTTTCTCATCTTTGGAGTAGTAATAAGCACGAAGAGGAACAACATTTGAGTGCTGACTAATCCTCCCCGCATTCTCCATTTGCTGTTCGAACTCCCTTTTTCCCACCACCACTTCTTTCATCCTTTTCACAACCACTGTGGTTCCCTCCTCCAAGATGGCCTTATAAGTAGTCCCATAGCTTCCCTTTCCTAGAACTTCAGCCGAAGCTCTTAGTAAATCCTCAAGATCAAAATTGTAAGAACAGCCTTCGAAGAAAACCAGCTTATTTTTCTCAGCCTCTTGCACCCCACTTCCAAAGTCCTCCTTTGGCTGCTCAATCCTTCCGCCTTTTGTTTTCACTACAGCACTGCCTTCACTGTCTTTTTTCTTCAAACAGCACAGCACTAACACCAGAACTGAGAGAAACAACACTGCAAAACCACCAATTGCAATGGCAATGATAGCCCACATACTAAGTTTCCTCTTTGATCCATTTTCTGGTTTCAAGGGGGCTATTGGCCCTGGTGGTGGAAGACTGGGGGATGGTGAAGGTGAGGGAGTGATCAAAGAACAGTGGTTCAGTGGTGGTCCACATAACATCAAGTTTCCTTCAAAGGAAGAAGTAGGGAATTTTTGGAGGGTAGGAGGAATTGAACCATTAAGGTGGTTGTAGCTCAAATTCAAATGCAAAAGCCTTGGAATGTTGATATCAGGAATAGATCCAGTGAGGAAATTGTTCTGGAGGTTCAGTCCAGTGAGACGTGTTAAATTTTGGATTGTGGCTGGAATGTTGCCGGTGAAGGAGTTGAAAGACAAATCAAGCAAGGTGAGATTGGGAGACAGAGAAGAGGGAATATTACCTGTAAAATTATTGTTTTGAAGGTATATGTAGTGTAAGGAAGGAAGGGAGAAAATATCAGAGGGAAGATTCCCACTGAGGCGGTTAGACCGAAGGCTAAGGACAATGAGGGCATCCAGCTTGCCAAGAGTGTTTGCTGGAATTGGACCATACAGTCCAACACCTGGGAGTCTGACAGCAAGCACACGGGTGCCATCCAAAGTACAAGTGATGCCAACCCAAGAACTGCAGACTGCGTTAGCAGGATCCCAGTTAACTTTTCGACCATGAGGAACAACAGAAATAAAGCCAAGAAGGGCTTGTTTGTCTGAATTGAGGTCAGCTATAGTTCGGCGAAGGGAAAGGAGAAGAATTACTGTTGTACAAAACAAATGTGGCTTCATCTAGTATTGTTTGTTGAGAAATCCGTTAAGGAGTCAAGACTATGAGAGTGATCTCAGCAATCTTTCTTCTTCCCCTGCAAAAACAACAAAGGTTTCAGAATAGGCACTTAACCATTTCTAGTTTCTAGAGCCTAAAACTGGTGAAAAGTTAGGGCTGAACATGTAGGGAAAATGGAGAGTATTCTCTTTATAAAAAAATTAAAAAAAAATCCAGGAATCAATTTTCACATCTTCCTTCTTATCAGTAGGAGCATATAGGACATGGAAAAGGCACAATTTGTTTATACAAAGTTGACATTGGGAAGGCCACATTTTTGCCCTACCATGCCTTGGAATCTTTGTGCAAAATGTGTAAGTTCAAGACTTGCAAAGCATCAAGAAAGACAAAGTTATCAGAAAGAAATTTAACAAAAGAACAGGAAAAAAGAAAAGAAAAGCAAAAGCAAAATTCTTTTTCGCTAAAGAGAAAGCAAAAGCCTTAAAGCATATCATACAAAATGCTGAAAGAATCCCCTTTCAGCTTTTATAATTTTTCCTTAATGGCATGTAGGAGTTCGATCACTAGTTCTTGATGTGAAGTAAATAAATGAAACGCATAGATAGTGACCCAGGACATACAAAAGAAACCGTGCACAGGTCTAATTAAACTAATGCCATAACAATGAGACAAAAAGTTTCATATGCAGAAACACAGACAAACAAAACACTGCTCGAACTTTCATTAAAAGAATTAAAAGACAAACGCCAATTTTGATGGTCCAAAGAGCAAGTCAAGCCTAGTTCATAAGGTAATTGCCATAAATACTGAGATTTTTTAGACAAATGAGAATTCGGCTTCTTAATCTCTCTTTTTTTTTCCAGTCTGGTACAAATTTGACAGAACATTTAGAAAATTTTAGAAAATAAAAAAATAAAAAAAGGAAAAAGATACTGGTAGTTAAGCTTGCCCATTCAGATTCACAATGCGTGCCGCAAAAATTCATCCAAGTCATTGCTTCAGCCTATATGAATGAATGAATCAGGATCCAGAAATTAGCAGGAAAACAGAGTGAAATACACGAAATTAGAAATGTAAGGCTTATTTGAGAATACAAGAGGTAGTTAACTGAAGTTAAAGCAAATTTCTTCCATGTTCAAATCATTCTGGAAGTCCTAATTTTTCCCTAAATTTTCTCAGCAACCAAACAGAAAGAATTGCAAGCTGAAACTAGTAAATCTGTGGAACTCTCTTCTGGCCGAAGCTCCCAACGGTCCTATGTTTCATATATACAAAATAGAAACTTGTGAAAACCTAAAGACTGGGTTCTAAATGTCCTCGATTCCAAACCCCAAACTTTAGCAGAATAATAGCAAATTAACCACTAAATTCCCCAAATTTTGAAAAAGAAAAATGTACGTTAAGTAACAATGCTAAGAAAAAGAGAAATGCACCTGAAAAATTGAAGAAAGAGTAGAGAAGACGGACCATTGGAGCTGCAGAAACGGTCAATCTGAAACCGAAGTTCAAAGACAGCTCGAAATGCGGAAGCTTTGAGCTTGAGCAGAATGAGAGTGAGAGTGAGTAAATGAGTGTGTTTAATGCCTTATTAGCTGAACGAGCTTTAACGGCATTTCTTCATGAACACGCAGCTAAAAAGATTAAAAGATTAAAAAGCAGAAGGTGGGTTCTAATTCTAAGATTCGCCAGCAACGCAGAGATTAACGTTCATCTTAGAGGAGAGAGAGAGAGAAAGAGAGAGAAGAGAAAGAGGGAGCTCACTGCTGCAACTTGATGCTTGTTCGTGAAGCTAAAGGAGTTTTCTGTAAACGCAGATCTCGATGCCTCCTTTATATTCCGAAACTATGTTTTTTCCATTGCTTTGCTTGATTTTGTAGGAGCATGAATGAACCAACAAAACAGCCTGCCTGCCTCTTTCTCTCTCTTTAGAGCTTTGAGCTGGAATTTAGACTAATTAGACACCAGTCTGGAAATCTAGGCCTCAAACGGTCACCCCAACTTATATTTTCTCATTTTGCATTATTTGGTTTTACCCTTTATTACTTGGGTTTCAGTCAGAGTTATTGCTTGTGTGTGTATTTATTTATTGAGGTACTACCGCTAGTTCTTTGCAAGCTCGGATAGTTGACCGTTGATGTATTTTGAGGTTTTAAGGATTCGTTTGGGACTGTTTTTTTATGAAATACTTTTGCTTATAAGTACTTTTAATAAAAATGCTTTTATTATAAAAATTTAGAATTTTCATAAAAAATTAAAGTGCTTTGTGGAAAAGCACTTGGGAGTGCTTCCTGAAGAAGCACATAGCAGGTGCTTCTTTAGGAGGAGCTTCTATGACCCAGAAGCGCTTCTAAATTTTTCTGCCAAACGCTGTCAGAAGCGCTTTTAGTTATCAGAAAGTGTTTTTGGCCCTTCCAGAAGGGCTTCCAAACAGGCCCTAAGTAATGGTGTGTTTATTAGTCAGAAATTGGAATTCTCATCAAGAATTGAATTCCACCTAAGAAGATTTCTTGCATTGACTTCGCATCAAGAAATTAAAAAAATAAGTGAGACCCATACAACTCTAGAACCAGAGAATGAGGGGATAGAGAGGGCGGTGGATAGTAAAATATACTTTGAAATATGACTATTTTTACTATGACAAAATCCACAATTCACGTTACCCTCTTTATCATAAAAACCAAAATGAAAAGCGACCTATTGTATTTTTGACTGAATTCTCACGTGATGGAAGAAGTTCCTTCCAAATTCTGAAGGAGCCCCGCCAATATCAAGACGGATTGTCCGTACAATAAGCCAAGCCATATTAATTTCCATTGGCCATTGCATTGTTGGGGTAAATTATAACCAATGAAATTTATAAGGAGTGAATTATACACTAAGATAAAGAAAAAGAAAAAGAGGCAAAGAGGGGAGTGATCTTTTGGTTAAAAGCAATGAAAATTTGGTCAGCGGCTTTGGCCAAAGGCCATGTGTGTCCATTACGTCTGTTTTATGCAATTGTTGGAAAGAAAAGGAAAAGATTAGACTGCGTGAAAGCATTGACTAATCAAGTGCAATTAGTACTACAAATACAATAATTAGGGTTTGGTTAAGGTGGTGGTTGGTTGTATATGATTTTATTATGCGCACCAAACATCACAAAATTATTTAATTTGGGGTAATAAGCTAACTCATAAACCCACCAACCTAAATCATACTTTGAATAAACCATTTTTAACTTCTTGTTTCAGAAAATGTCATGATCCATACAGCTGTGGGAGCCATGCATATATAAATATGAATTGAATCAATGCGATGCATGATATTTAAGTACAAATTGACAAAATGTGCTTCGAAATGGCAGAGACGTGACGATCTCAAGTTAGCTAGTTCTCCATGGCAAAACCTTCTGGAATTTTTTTTATTTCTTTCAACATATACAAGCCATGAAAAGGGAGTGGAAATCGAACGTATGACCTTGGATGCATAGGTAAATATTCTTAATCATTTGAGTTACAAGCCTTTTGCAAGTTCGAACTTCTACGAGTTTGAATTTTCATAGAAGGAGGAAATAAGAATTTTTGAGAATTCAACCACATGCATGATGCATATATAGTCGGGTCTTGAATTTTCTTTCAAGAAAACCAAAACACACACACAAAGAAAAGTCATTGGTCTAGGCTTTTATTTCCTGATGTGGTTGTATATTAATATATATATATATATATATATATATGGGTAACATCCAAAACCAGGAGTTGCTTTCATATTTACTTATAAAATGCTGAAGAAAGCAAAGAGGTCCCCTTTTTTCTTTGATGTGTTCTGTTGAGAGGTCCTCCTTGAGTGTTTGGTTCAAGCCTTTTATTTGATATGAAGTTTGTTTAATGTTGTGCCAACATGCTACATTGACTTTTGATGATCTTTAATAACTTAGTTTTGTCAAATTCAAACTAGCGGTTGCTCAAGTTGATTGAAAACAGCAAAGCAAGGATCTGATTACCGTTACAATAACAAATAAATAAATAAAAATTGAAAAGAAAAAAAAGAAAAAAGAAAAAAGAAAAAAAAAAGAATGTGGGTCGGCCTTTTCTTGTTGGGCTACTTGAATAGGCTGCTTAAACCATAATCGGATCAGATGGGTCGGTCCAGTATTCTTTTATTGTAAGAAAAATGGAGTCTTTGAAAAAGTGTGGCCCAGAAGAATCATATCATCTACAATTCTGAATTGTCAGTTTTGGGCTTCTAGGCAAACCCATAATCTGAATTGTGAGTTTTCTTGTACTTAAAAAACTTTGAGCAACCAATTTGTGCAGCTATATGCAAATATAGAAGACATCAACAAGAATAAATGCAATGATTTCACAGGCAAGTACTGGCTCTTCATTCTTCTGTTTTAAGTGATTCATCCATATTAAGAAACCATATAACTTAAAAGAAGAAGAAAGAAAAAAATTACACACGCTTACTCGGGTGTTATAAGAGCCCGAAAGGTTCAGGCAGATGCTCAAATCCATTATCAAAGATGGGTCCTTGATCAAGTTTATCATCCAAACTGTGCAGCCAGTTTGTGCTCTTCAAGTCTTCTTTGAGCAATATCGCATCGTACCGAGAGCTTTCGTAGACGTCCGCTTCACTCAGCTTTGCAGAGTATCTTCCACTGTCTGCTTCACTTCCATTATCCACAGGCCGGTTCATAATGTTTCCATTCTCTGAAATGACTCCATTACTGCCCGTTTGCAGGCTTCCGTTCGTGCGGGCAGATGCTGGCACACTCAAGCCGCGAACTGACTGGGGTTTGGGAGTGGATGATGATCGGATGCTCTGAGGGAAGAGGGTGCTGCCTGAAAGTTGGCGACCATTCCCTGTTCCATTTCTTATATCCTACATCAGATAGTAGATCAATTAAAGTTTCTGCGAAATAAAATTATTGAATCTCTTGCTGTTGAATTGGAAGTAACAGACTAGACAAATTACTCTTCTAGTGTGAATATAATATGATGCTGGTCAGAGAAAGACAATGCTAAGAATAATTTTAAGTTGGTGACTTTTAAAAATTCATCGAGTTAAATGATCCATGTTTTTCACAACCTCACAGTTCATTCATATGATTTCAAGGAAAGGGTATATATACCATATGTCGGATAGCCATATCGAGAGATTTCTTCGAGATGTTCCTCCCAAACCCAGTGCTCTCTGTAGCTGTCGTTGTGGAAGTCTTCACAGGCTTCCTCATGCCCAGATCAGGGATAAGTGTAGCCTTCCGAGGCTCAGGAACATCAGGAAGGTGTCCAGTGGGATGTACACGGCCCCTTCCAGGGGGCTCTGTCAGTCTTCCCCTTGAGGCAATGGGTGATGACTGTCTTCTTGGCACAACCACGGCAGCGGGGGGTTCTGGCTTCCCCTTCATTGAGACAACAGCACCAGGACGGGACCTTCCAGCAGAAATTGGCCTGTCTGGTAAAGTTGTTCTAAGGTTTGGCGGTGTGTCAAGAGGAAAATCAGGTGGAACAACTGGCTGTGGTGGGGGGCGGATACGTGGACTAGGGGAGCTTGGTCTGGATGAGGGTGCTGAACTGCGCCCATTAGACAGAACACGACCAGCTGAAGGTGAGGGACTTGATGCTGGAGACAAGGAAGGCAATGAACTCCGACGTGTGGGAGTAGATGGACGAGAGTTTGGTCGAGAAGCATGTGAATTCAAGTTTGCAGGAATTTGTGGCCTGGTACTACTAGGAGTTGAGGGCCTTGAGCTTTGCACTGATCGAGGTTTCTCTATGGAAGAGCTGGTTGAAGTTGTACGGGGTCTAGAAGGAGTTGTGGATCGTGACAGCGATGGACGAGAGGTTGGAGTGGAAGGCCTTGCTGTAGATGGAGAGCGGGTAATAGGGGAGGATGGTCTAGTGTAAGATGAGACTGAAGCTGAGCTCGTGTTAAGGATATTGGAGTTTCTGTTTGAGGAATAGTTGTTATATAGTGATGCAGAAGTTGAAGAGCGAGTCACTGAACTGCTTCTAGCAGGTCTTGATGGATGGTTACTCTCAGATTGTGAAACTGAAAGCTGAAACAAAAATTGAAATTAAGAAAACAATGAAGCATACTTTCTGAAAAGTTTCTTTGCAAATCTGGAGGAGGCTATCTAATTTCTAAACCGAAATTCATACTGAACGTGATAAATTCAACTGGGAAAGACATACCCTTGAAGGCTTAGATGCAGAACCTGATCTGCTTAAACTGTTTCGTGGAGCAGCTAAGGTTGGTTGAGATTCACTTCCATCTGATGAAGGAAAAAGTGGAGTTTCAGGAGGAGTGAGAAGCCTGATGACAAAGAAAGGTGATAAAAATCAGACAGAAGTAATTTCACGTAATCTTACTAATCTAATTTCATGAAGTAATAATGTAACCATTCAAACAAACAATAACCCTAAAGATGAACTATTCAATCTAACAATTCAAGCATGAACCATTTACGCAATACCTTGTTGACTTTGAGTTTAGGCTCATACAAACCCATTTGTTAACTTTAAGTTTACACTAAGCAGAGGAACTTTTCATGCAACCTGTTTGTCAAAACAAGAGGATGTTGGTGTAGTCTGTCTCAAAGTCAAATACTTCAGGAGACTCAAAAAAAAAAAAAAAAAAAAAACAGACACTGATTCTCTGATGGACTTAGCTTCAGGAAAACTCTAATTCTGAAGTTGCAAGATGGACATAAAATTCCACAAGATTTGATTAACTTAATGTTTGATTGTAGAGTGATGCTTTCTTTGCCTTGTCCTAATCAAAACAGGCACATTCAGATATGATCTCTGTCTTTGGTGTTAATTAAGAGTCACCAAAAGAACATCTCACTTGCTGATTCTATATCAGCAAATCAAAGCAAGGAATTATTCTGAATCCAACATGAAAATTACCACAAAATGAAAAGGGATTTAAAGTAAAATTAATTAAAATCATCCCATGCATAATCAAATCTCACAAAAATGTTTTCTGGGTCATGATCCAGTGGAAGAAATGAATATGAAACATATTTTACCAGTCATAATCGTGCTTTCCACCCTCCGCAGATGACAGCAGATCATCAATGCCAGTCCTTCCCACTTTGGCCGATCCAATTGAAAGCCTCCCCAATTTCACCGAAACTATATCACACAATCAAATCAGTGTAAAATTGTAATTAGATTAATCATAAAATAACAAATCCACTGAATTATCATAAACAAATCTTCCGTTTAAACAATCAAACGGCGCCGTTTGGCGGTTAGTCGTAAACAAAATCGAGCATCTAAATCCTCTGGGACAAGATGCCGACAAATCTCGTTGACTCATTCTCAGCTCAGGCCCGTTATTATTCAATCAAATGACCGAACTCACCAGCAAACACGACAAATCTCAAGGACATTTCTGTCCGTGAAAAAGAGAGAGAAATGTACCATCGGAAGATTCATCGGAGGAAGTTACAGAGAGCGTCCGGCGATTCTTCGAGAAGAGATCCAAGCTGCCTTCGTCGGATTCTTTAGCCAAATTCAAGCTCAGACCTCGCCGGTGCTGCGACCCGAACGGAATATTCCTCCCTCCGACCAGAGATTCCCTAGCATTCCTGTTCATCATCGTCCCAAAATTCCTCTGTGCCTAGACTAGCGCCCGAATGCGAGAGGCACCATCTCCCTCTGTTTCTTCAGCAAAGTGAACGAATTGTCTGCACTGACAGAGTGAGAGAGAGTGAGATCTAATGCTGCGGAGAGAGAGTGTAGTAGATGCAAAGGGAGACAGTAAGTCATCGAGAGCTTCTCTTTCTTCCTTGATGTTATATTTTTTTTCACCTTTACGTCATGTGTGAGAGAAAGATGCGAGCTTTTAGATCTGTTGTGGTGCAACTGCAATGGCGCAGTTAAAGATCCGAGCTTTCCTCTATTTTTTTTAATTATATTTGTTTATGGAAATGGAAGCAGAGGCCAGAGAGACATTGGGTCATTTGGGGTCTTGGGTAATGGGTTGCTTGCTTCTTCTTCTTCTCCTCTACTTCTTTTTTGTGTTTATTTTACTCAAGAAGAGGAGGTGGTGTGGCCAATGGGTGCTCATTCCATTCATGGTGGTGTGTCAGGGACTGATGAACAAATTACAAGCAGAAGGCCACTTTTCACATTTGGTGTAGGGCCCTATCAATGTTCAGGCATGTGAGTGGACCAAAAGCCATAAAACAAAACAACTATAAACCTCATATGGCATTCACAACACACCAAACAACTAGAAACTAATGCACATGACATGATTTTACTTTGCATTGGACATCATCTCATTCTTCAAGTCATGGTTTTTTTGTGGCAAAACCCACCCTTTTTGCTAATCTTTATGTTAAATTGTTAATGTGTTTTGCCTTTACCCATAATTGTTTGTGCCTTCAGTTATGAGATACCTTTTTGAAGGACTTTGAGAATTGGTTTATCTAATTAGAAGCTATGGTGGTTAAGATTAAAGATGCAGTGATATGGTCCTACAAGTTATATCATATCACATTATTGGACCTACCTCAAGAGACTTTGTTGGTAATTGCATATCCTTCAAGGAAGATCAAGAGTTAAACCCCCAACCTACCAAAAGATCTGGAGGGGAAATGACTTGGATTAGACAATTAAGTCCATTATATTTATTATTTGAGTAGGTAGTTGCTATCTTTCTATAGCCATTATTATCATCATAACCAACAATTTCCTTTTTTCAATTTTTTTTTCTTCCATTTTGGTGTTTTGTAAACAATTTTTAAACAAGGAGATGGAATCTCCACATTTGTTAACTTTGAAATTAGGTTTTTCATTTGGAAGTATATGATATATATATATATAAAATAAAATAAAAACTCTTAGAAGAGTTCGTCACCTATATATGCATAAGCAATTATTTTATTGTGAATATCATATACATCAACGATTAACAATTATCTATGAAAGTTAACTTAATTATCTCGTCTACAAAGAATATGTATTCTTAACTTATCTTCTCCTCGAAAACAAAATGACAATCATCTTACAATGTTAACGTAACCACCTTCTCTAAATTCTTGTTTTTTAAGAAAAACTTAACTATCTCGTTTACAAAGAACATGTACTCTGAAAAAAACAACACATGCTTTTTACAATTAGTGTTAACATTGACATTACCAATGTAGCAAAGAAAAGGAAAACAAGTAGTTAATTGATCACTTATTTATGAAGTTTTGATGACCATTTAACAAACGTTTGTCCACTTTGAGTCACAAAGTCCTCCATTATTCACATGCGTTTTCAATGCACTTTCTAGAGTTTGTTCAATTTTGACTCATAAAAGGGTACACTCCAACGTTTAGTCCATGCATATGATATTCATGTTTCATGCAACTTGGTGTTTACTGAGGAGAGGGTGCCAAAACAACTCAAATCAAATTTACTAAGGGACGTGAAATTTAAAATAGCCATTTCATCTTTGCTAATTGCTTCATATCAATGAAATTTTTTCGGAAGAGTACCTTCTAATCATTCCATAGATGCCAGAGCCCAGAACAGAGACGTGACACCCCCTTATTTTATTTTATTTATTTATTATAAATTCTTATTAGAAAAGACGTGACACAATATTTTTTAGGATATGCCTATCAAATATCATATAAAGCCTCAAACGGTCACGAGTGAACCATTGGCCTATCAAATCATCATATTAAGCCCAGCAAGATTAGCCATGTGATGTTTGCTCATGTAGAGACATTCGAAAAGTAATCTGACAAAACCAACCGCACGACATAAGTAGAGAGCCGATATACTTGACTTTGAAGGCTTGCAACGCAATGATCGTTTTGGAATTGTACTTGGTTAGGAGTAGAGTATAAATTGTAATGTTAAGTTGTTTGAACATGTTATGTAATCAAACTACATATCTTAGGTTTTAGTATCGCTTTGCATAATTGTATATTATTTGAACATGTTATGTGATCAAACTATATATAGCGCTTAATTTTTAATATCAATACGTGACACGGTAAAAACATACATAAAATGTGAGTAAATTTCTGTAATAATAGGTGAACTTTTCTTCGGTCGACTACTAGTCTTGCACTGCTACGTGGTCCATGTGCGACCTATTAGTTAACTGCATGGCTCAGAGTAGCACAATGCTGAAAAAAAGACAAGCGATTATGTGTAGTGACGGATCCAGGATTGTTACTCAATTTTCTTTTTAAGATGAAACAATGCAAAAAATAAAAAATAAAAAACACACAAAACTTATTCTAATTAACAAAAACATCATTCGATAAATCAAGCTCATATATGTATTATGTAAACTAAAAATTTCATCAAAATAATAACACCAACCCAAAATAACCCAAATAATAAAATACCTTGAATATTACCCAAAAAAAAAAAATTTGGAGCACAATGAGTGCTGAACCATTGACCTTACGGTCCTTTTCAATTCAAAGACCCCTATGATAAATGACATATTTATGCTATTGATGTATACTTTTAGTATTTATAGGTTTGCCCAACATAATTAAAAAAATATTTTAAAAACCCTAACAAATATCTTCCCTTTTTTAAATTTGTGTCGGCACTTCTTTCTTCTCCTTCTCAAATCTCTCTCTCTCTCTCTCTCTCTCTCTCTCTCTCTCTCTCTTCTTCCTCCCTATTTCTTCTCTCTAGCAGCTTGCATAAGCTCACACCGAACCTAAAAACCCAACTAAAAACTCAAGAACACAATACCCATAAGCCCACATCACCACCTCCAGCTTCCAGGGCCGGCCCTAACTTTTGGGTGGCCCTAGGTGATAAAGTAAATGAGGCCCATTCTCCTAGTATACAAGAAAAAACAACAAATAAAATGATATTATATAGAGCGTAGGGCGTGAATAAAAAAGGTAGCATGCATTACAATATGACATATCTCCGTAAAAAAAACATTACCGTTAGATATTTAATATCATGAAGGAAATTACAAATTTACAAACCAACAATCCAGCAACCAATAACGGGAACATGTCAAGATACAATAAAACTAAGTCTTTGTTCAAAATACTAAACCCTTTCCCTTAAGATTGGTTTCTGGCTTCAGGCTTCATCACATGAGTTTAGCAAAATCCTCTTTATGGTCTACAGAAAGAATCACACAACATAAGAAAAGAACAAATGGTAGCACTCTGTATCTCTCTGTGTTTTGTTCCTATTGGAAATTGAAACAATAGTTTGCTGGGCAGGAACAAATATAAAAAACAAATTATAAATCTGATTACCTTTTCAATTTCTCATTCTCCTCCTCTCTTGGGCACCATCAATCTCAAAGACAATTTGTGAGCTTTTTAGTGTGAGATTAATTCTTAGGGTTATAATATGATATGAGAAAAGAGGGATAAGAGAAACTGAAAATAATGGAAATGGATTGAAAGGAGATGGGAAAAACAGAGAAAAATATAGTGGTGGATTATTAAGAAATTGGTGGATTAAATAGAATTCCATGGAGAAAGAACTAAGAGAGGGGCTGTTGCTAGCTTCTTAGGAAACGAAGAGGTTCTGGATGGGAAGAGGAATAGCCTTCCTCGTTTAATTACAACACTGGCTTTTTTTTAAAAAAAAAAAAAATTCTAAAGTTGGACAATATGTATATAATATATAAAAAAATTTGGGGCCCCCTTAATTGGAGGCCCATGGCCAAGGCCCTTCTCGCCTACCCCCAAGGCCGGCCTTGCCGGCTTCCACACCATCCCTACCAGAAGAGGCTCTATTTTTCCAGTATCGAAATCCAATCATAGTGTCCTTAACAGAGATATTGTGCCGCCTTAATTATAGTCTCATTTGCTCAAATCATAATGTGTCACCCAAGACAAATATAGGAATATTATCCAACCTAATTACATAATTAGACTAAATTGAGAATTCTATATTGAGGACTTTATTTATGGCCCTTAAATGATGCCCTATCTCTTAACCGTTGAATCAAACTAGTTAGCCGTTTGATCAAATTGGTTAGTTACATCCAACGGTTATGAGATATGACCTCATGTAAGGGTCTTAGATAAGGCCCTCACTATAAAATGACTACTACATTGTATAAATCTATCTCTCATTTCTCACTCATCTCAAACACTA
Source organism: Prunus persica (assembly GCF_000346465.2). Lineage (NCBI taxonomy): Eukaryota > Viridiplantae > Streptophyta > Magnoliopsida > Rosales > Rosaceae > Prunus > Prunus persica. The sequence goes on from NC_034014.1 coordinate 27,102,203, forward strand.
TTGTAGGAGAGAATCAAACACAAGACTTTAAATGCATGAATAAATTTTTTAATCAATTTGAGCTAAAATTTATATCGGTTACGTGTGCTAGCTCTACATATCCAATAGAAATTCATTAAGTAATGGTACACTAATGCTTTGAAATCTGCTTACAACATGCGTTACGTTATGTTCCACAAAATATGTACCTTGGTCTTAAAAGAAAAAAGAAAAGAAAAAGAAATATATATGAATAAAAGTCTTTGTTCTGTACGTATGTGCTTATTCTTCTCTATTGGATTGCACACACAGAGTGTGGTTGGTCGGTGCATTGTGGAAGTGGTATATATACGTACTCAATTACCAATTGAGACTGTCTCTTACAAATTTGGTCATTGTGGGCTATGACTATATTCCCACTTTAGGGTTTAGCCTTCCCCACAAACCTCGACGGTTCATCCATGTTCATTAGAATATAGGACCTTAATTTAGGTGGTGCTCCACTAGGGCCCTCCTTACACGTGTCAATAATCCTGATGACAATCCACCATATCTCACAGTTGTTCATGGTTTGTGACACCAACCCACTCAACATTTTTTCTACTTAAGGGTCTATGCAAATGCTTTCATTCATTGTATGTCTAAATCCATCTTCATCATTCTCGATGTCATTTCTCACCTTCAAACACCTACTTGGTAGTAGTTTGTAGGCTTCTCTAAACGTTACCCATTGCTTCAATTCCATCAAGCAAAATTGCAATTCTTTACAACATTGAGATTGTTTTTGTTATACATAACTATGGTACTAATTTCAGGTTAGAATCACATGAAATGCATATTTGCCCATTTTTTGTGGCATGCATCTTTCTCATTCTTAGTGTTAGTGCATGTGGTCGTCTTTCTCCAACTTCTATGAAGATATGAGATTTTACTGAATGATCTACTTTCATTTAATTGTCAGTCGTTGATGTGTGTGAGTGTTATCCTATATACATAGCATTGTGACATATTCGTTAATACATTGGTCCTCCTTGACATTCATCTTGCATTTTTAAAAGTAATTGAATGTGGAATAGATAACAATTCTACATCTACAAGTCAATCATAAAATCTATATGTAAATTCGAACCATCCCACAAAGTTGTTGACAATTGATTGTGGGGGGGTTGCATTGCGTAGTCCTGCATACGTATATGATGCTTCAAGTGCCTGACACAACAAGTTGTCCACCGACGACCCAAGTCAATTTTCTTTTCAACATAATAATTCTGGCAAGAAATTTCAATTCCATTCATAATGAGAAGGGTGAAAAAGTTCCTTCCTTTGAAATCACAACAGCAGATATCTAAAAGTCATATATTATTTTTGTGCTGAATAAGTTCCCACCATCTTTTTATTCCAAGATTTGTTTAAATAATAATTTTTTACTCCCCCCATTAAGTATAACTTCTCTTCAAACCTTAAGTCTATCCTGTTTTTGGTGATTCGATCAAAACTTTTATTCCCATCTTCCTTATCAATGTGGCCATGGATATATTCCTTCAAATTTTATTTATTTATTTAAATTGCTTGGGTTTTTCACTTGGAAATTGCCTAGCAGTTCAGCCGTAGAACTTACATTATATATAGAGTCTTCGGTCATCGTCAAGTTCATGTGCAATTACTTCACAACTCACAAGTATTTAAGTTGTATTCAACAAGTAGAAACAAAAAATTGGTTCAGTTGAGCCCCTTATAAAAGCCTCTTCTTACTTGTGCCATTTTCCCACAAAAATTCCATCAACTCTTAGCTAGCCTCTTTTCAAGCTTTATTTTTTGGTTAATTAATTTCTCCAAACCCATTATTTTGGATTTGAACACTTTCTTTATTGTTCCCTCCGTCTACCACACGCCATTCGTTGCCTCAGTCTTTGTTTATAAAAAAAGGTTTAATCTCGTGATTATTTTGCCTAATTCCTCTTGTAGATAAAGGTAACTGCACATATGAATATTAGAGCAATGGTGCAACGGACCCAGGAGGTGTTTGTACTTGTGTATCTGACCTTATTCTCCAAGGCAACTGGTTTCAAGCCCTACCCTAAGCCAAGCCTGCCACAAGTTGAGGGTGCTGCGTTTTGTTTGAGTTGGAGACTGGCTGTGGAGGCCGACAATGTGCGTGCATGGCGCACGGTGCCAACTCAGTGCCTTGGCTACATTGAAACCTACATGATCGGAGGGCAGTACGACCGGGACGTCGATTTCCTCGTTGGCCAGATTCTGAGTTATGTGAATGGCATAGCTCTTTCCGGTGATGGCATGGACGCTTGGATTTTGGACGTGGATGACACTTGCATCTCCAATGTCTTCTACTACAAGAGCAAGAGATACGGGTAATATAACTAAGATAATATTCTCTTGTCATACTTATGTTGCGAGATTGATACTTATATTATTAGATTACGCGTTTAAATAAGAATCATCTTATATTTACTTAATTGATTTTGGGCACTTGGTGATATATATGTAGGTGTGATCCCTATGACCCATCTGGGTTCAAGGCATGGGCAATGACTGGAGGCTGTCCGGCAATTCCTGGTATGCTAGGACTGTTTAGCAAGCTGGTGAGTAGTGGGTTTAAGGTGTTCATGGTCACAGGAAGAGATGAAGAAACCCTTGGACAAGTCACTACCGAAAACCTGCATAATCAGGGATTTGTGGGTTATGAACGGCTGATTTTGAGGTAAGAATTAACATGTGTATATGATGGTTGATGCGTCTGCTCATTGGCCAATATCGAATTTGGTTTAATGATTATGCCAAATTTAGTCTAATGATTGGAATTATCCAAGTCAATCAACATCCAAGAAAGTTCTACTTTTTGAGGTGGAAAACCCACCAATTAATCTTGGCCTATTGAAATCCCCATTGCTTATATTAAGTTATCCAATGCGTGTCAATAACTATTTGATTTAGTGGTATTTCTAGTTTCTACGTAACAATATCTCAAATTCAAATTTTATGGGCGACAACTAATTATCAAAGAAAAAGTCTTATGAATGTCAACACCTACCAATCTTGACTTGGTTTAATTTTCTTATCAAGAAGATAAAAAAATCGTGATTATATATTATTGTGCATGGACCTACTTTAGTTAGGCGTGTGTGTGGGTTTTCAGGACTGCCGCTTACAAAGGGCAAGGTGCAGTTGCGTACAAATCAAGCATTCGAAAGCAATTGGCAGCAGAAGGTTACAAGATTTGGGGAAATGTAGGAGACCAGTGGAGTGATCTACAGGGAGATTTTGTGGGGAACCGCACCTTTAAGCTTCCAAACCCCATGTATTTTGTTCCTTGATTTACAAAACATCCAAGTTATCAGAATTGTATCATAAATATTTGCATGCCTCTGGAGTTAATCAGTGGAGGCCTTGTTACTTTTACATGATCAACAATTACAAATAAAATCATTGTTTAGTTGAGAGATTCCAAATCCCATGCATTTTGTTCCTTAATCACACTCTTAAAATTATCATAATTATATATTGGTGTAAAAAATATTGGTCTAAAAAATAGGTCAAGTTTCTGGGAAGGTGCAGGAGCTCACCTTTTTGGACTTGTTTCCTAATTTTGGAAAATACCAAGTCAGTCATGAGGAGAAATTTTGGATTTTCCTTGTTCAACTCACCTGGCAGAGGTCATGAGTGTGTCTGATTTCATGAAGAGTTTTAGTCTTCAAAGTGCGAACTTGAACGCTGGGAACCATGACCTCTCCCGGGTGAGTTGTTTTCCCTTCAATTTCTCCTATGAATTGGTTTTGCGGAGGGAAACTTGCCCATTTTTTCTTTTCTGGAATTTCACCAATTCACAAGGTGAGAAATGGAGGCACCGAAAAAAGGGAAAGGGCAGGAGTGGATTTATTAGGGTGGAGAGACGAAACTGCCCTTTGAACAGTGACAATTTGACGGATTATTGGATGACAAAAAGTTGATTTAGACGGTAGGGGGGAATTGGCTATAAAAAAAAGTTGAGGGTGCAAATTGAAAGTAACGTACAAATTCAGAGGATAAATCGCCAGTTAACTTTTGAAAATAATAATAATTTATTCGTCAAAAACATTTAATATAATTTTTTTATTATAAAAAAAACTTAGAGAAGATTCAGGAAATGAGGAACTTTGGAAGCATTCAACGTACAAAAAGTTCGGACGAAATTTCGCACTAAAACAACAGACACACATAGGTCATGTGTCTCATTCAAGTTCTTGTTCAAAGAGTATTATTATGTTCTTTTGGCTTTCAACATTTTTTTTTTTCTTTGAGTCTAAGAACATGCACTTTAGGCACATATTCAATCTCTAATTTATCAGAGAAACGGAACAAATATTCTTGACAAGATGAACGATGCAGATGTCTCGAAGCAGATTCAGCAGATGGTCAGATTCATCCGGCAAGAGGCCGAAGAGAAAGCCAATGAGATATCTGTCTCTGCTGAGGAGGTCCTCCCTCCTCCCTCCCCGCCAATTTTAATTTGCATGCATCATGCATGGCAAGCAATTCGAACATTGGCATTGCTTTAACCTTTTATATTAATTAATCATGGAGTTTTTTTGTATTGATTTAATATGTTGACAGGAATTTAACATTGAGAAGCTGCAAATATTTGAAGCTGACAAGAAAAAGATCAAGCAAGAGTATGACCGCAAGGCAAAGCAGGTGGATGTGCGCAAGAAGATGTGAGTTCTATTAGAATTTAGATCCTCCTCCTCACAAAAAAAATTAATCTGAAAATTAATGACTAATTGAGGATTTAATTTTGGGTGTGCATAGCGAATACTCGATGCAGCTGAATGCATCTCGTATAAAAGTTCTTCAAGCACAGGATGACATTGTAAACTCCATGAAAGAAGCTGCTGGCAAGGATCTTCTGCGTGTTTCGGACGACAACAAGGCATACAAGAAGCTCATCAAAGACTTGATTGTTCTGGTACTTTATAGTTTATATTTAACCATCCTACATGCATGTTTTAATCAATTAATATAATGTATTTGACAAAAGTAGTGTTGAATTATTCATGTGTAGAGTTTGATGAGGCTCAAGGAGCCAGCAGTCTTGCTACGGTGCAGAGAGGTTGACAAGAAAGTTGTTGAGTCTGTGTTGGAGGAAGCAAAGAAAGCTTATGCTGATAAAGCCAGTGCTTCCGTCCCCAAAGTCACCATCGATGATCGTGTGTTCCTCCCACCTCCTCCGAAAGGTGGCGACTCTCATGAGCCCTTTTGGTAAATCTTTTCTGTTCATCAACTCTGTTTTATTCTTACATCAATCTGTGCACAGCACATACATATATGTGCATTGTGTAACTTATAGGACATTTTGGTCAGCGTGCCTTAAGCTGCTTGTCACCAGTTTCATTTGTTTTTTGTTGGTTTGATTGTTTGAAAGTTCTGGTGGAGTGGTGTTGGCCTCCCAAGATGGAAAGATAGTGTGTGAAAACACCCTTGACGCACGATTGGACGTTGTGTTCAGACAGAAGCTACCTGAGGTTGGTATTCATGGATCAACTCCATTTGGACATTCATTCAGCAAAACAGAATTGAAAAGAAAAAAGAAACTATGAATACAAAGCTTTACTATGCATGATTAGTTCACCTGTTTTCTTCTTTGTTTCTTCTCTGCAGATTCGGAAGCGCCTTTTAGGACAAACCAGTGCATCATGAATTCTCTCTACTTGTAGCTGGAGAAGTACTAGAGCAGGGGCCTTGACTGAGTTTCTTGGACAGTACTTGTTCTTATTTGGTTTGGCAGTTTACTTCTGAGATTATGAAATTTGCTTCCAAAACAATAACAGCATAGTTTTAGCTGCCTCTGAAATTATTGTTATTAGGGGCAAGCTAATTCATAATATGTCCCATTATTGAGCTAATTTTTGCTTCACTTTAGTCTTTTGCTTATAAATTGAAAACTATAAACTCCTAATCATAAGTATTAGAAAGGACTAGCATATATTGAGAGAAAGAAAAGAAGGTAATTCCTAATTGATATTTCAAAGATCAATAAACTACTTGTACAACATTTAGACCACATGAGGTGGGATACATCTAGCCCTACTCTTTGTAAATGTGGTACAAACTACAGGCTCCCTTAGAATTGAGACATTGTGTAGCTCAACCACCCGGGTCACCTGGACTTTATGCATAAGGATAGTGTCATGGCCCCCATTATAGGTGCCAGTGCCACAATGATGATGAACATGAACTCCTAAACCTTCTATGCGACCTAGGAAACAGAATATCTCCTACTCCTACCGGTTTTCCCCTCGGAGCCCCGGGACTTCCTACCCGATTTCTTTGGTTTACCTCCTGCTTGGCCACTAAAAATTCCAATCCTTCCAATTCCTTTAGAGAGTGAGGTCAAGAAAGTTTTTCCATTTCCTGTTTTATCCATCATTCCTTGTTTCATAAACAACTGCTCTTTCTCCAACTCACTCAGCCTCACTCTCATTCTTGAAATCTCCAGTTTCAGCTCTCGGTTTTCTCTCCTTAGTGAAGCATAATTATCTCGAGGGGACATGGCTGCACTAGGTACACCGCTGCTTATTCTCTGTGAGAGCAGCCCATCTCCTGAGCTTCCAGACAATGCATTTTTCAGACGGAGCTGCTCAAAATACAGAACTCGCACTGTCATCTGTACTGGAAGTCGATCATTTTGTGCAGCGTGATTGCAGGCTTCTTGAGAGAGCTTTTGGCAGTCAATGAACTTGCAGAGCTTCTTGCATTCTTGTTCAGTTAGCATTGAATGAACCTAAACAAGAAGCAAAAAAATAGAGTCAATCAACTATAAAAGGAACTCTGTCTAAATCCCTTGTAAAACATGTAAGCTCTTGCATTTCATTTATACCATCTGGCAATGCTGAGGCTAATATAATAAAAGTTCATAACTTACCTTCAAATATATGTCAACCGCCCTGTAAAGCCCGTCATCGATGACACGAGCATAGTCAGGCAGTATTTCAATCATAGCAATGAATTTTTGTAAGCTCAGGCATGGATCAGGAGCAATTTCAGCCAGATATGTGTCAATAAGCCTACCAACTTTCAACAATGAATCATGACTTGGAGAACCGAGGCCTTCAGACTCATATCCACAATCTTCACTTTCTTCTTCTTCAATTCGCTGCAGAAAATTCACCAGTATTCGATGAACGGTATCAACATCATACAATGATCCCCCTGCTTGGATTGATGGTATAAGGAGATCATCGAGTGAAACCATTTCCAGCCTAAAAGCAATCCTCCTTTCAAGCTCAAGCCTGCAGGCTATTGTAGCATCTACCATGATTGCCATTCTCAGCATTCCAAACATAAAACTCAGTGGCACTGAACAACTTTGCTCTGTTGGCATTAAGCTTACAAGGGATTCCACAACAGTCTTCTGGTCGTGTTCTGCCATGCCAGTATTTAACTTCAACTTTCCTGGATTCCAAGTTTGACATTTCCCAATACCCTTTAAGGATGCCTGAGCAAAATGCATCAAAGATGCAAAAATGCTATCGGGTCGAACACCTAGTCTTGTCATGGCACATATAACCCTTTGATAATAATCGATCCTTAGGAGTGATAGATCTTCAACCCACCACTCAAGACAAGCACTTTTAAGCTCTGTGGACTCACCATCACAATTCAACATAGACAATCCTGATACTAGTTGCTCCTTGCAAGCATTCATGGCAATAGCCTCCACACATCTGCTTGGAATCCCAACCTCCTCTGCAATAGAAGGTAGTGTCTCGCAGGTGGAAAGGACTTCCACCGACTTTTCAAGACTCTGAACTACAACCTCATCCAGATAAGTCTCTGTTCGCGCAATAAGGTTTTCATCCCTGTAGTCTTCAGTCATTTCCAAGTATTCTGCAGCACAGCGCAGATGGGCAACATTTGCAGTTGTGATCTCAAAGTTGATACCGTAACAGAATTTCATTGCAAGTTCAAATGCCAGGGGACCTCCTGGTATGTTGAGTAACTCCAGTTTTGCAGTTGAATCCTTGGCATCTGCAACCATTTTCCGAATCTTTCCACTTCGAGACACCAGTGGAAACTTCGGAAAAATAGAACAATATGATCAGCAAAATAGAAAAATGCAAGGCTACAATGCTTATAGCATAAGATGTCAAAGCTGTGTGTAGAAAACAAACATTTTTCATCTTGGATATAGAGGAAATTACCTTATGTAGCAAAAAGGACTCTCCATCGACAACAATTGTAATGTCCCCGGCAACATCTGAAAAGATACTACATGCACATAAAACCTCTAATATCAGTAATGAGTAACCAGCATGGTTGAAACATCACATAAATTATCCTAGAAAATGACTAGCAAATAAGGGAAAATTTTGTCAAATCCAATCCAAATTGCAGAAGGAACAAGTAATCCACAGGTTGGGCAAAAATCCAAGTTTTCATGCAGAAACTGTAGCACAGCTTAAAGACCTCATGTCCTAACAGTGCATTCTTTGACTAAGAATCAACACTATGGTTGAAAAATCCAGTGGAAGCAGATACCAGGCGTAGCTAAAGTCATAATCCGACCGTGGCTAAAGACATTCAGCCTCAAGTAACAATGTGATGGAGTAAAGGGTAGATCCTAGATTCAACTCTTCATCTAAACAAAAGCAAAAATGTTTGGAGAAACGATTTATTGAAAAAGGGGATCAATTTTAAAATGTTGTATCTTTTGTATATTCTGTTAACTAATTAATTTAAAATTGTTCTGTTCTGTCTAATATGGTAATGAATTGACTAAATCTGTGAGCCCCCACGATCAAGAATAAAAAAAGAAGAAGTTGAAGCATGCCAAAGACAGAACTATCAAGTACAAAAGGGGGCACTGGATCTATATATATATATATATATACATACACATTATATAGAACACCAGACAAATGATTGAAACATCTAGAAATCAAAATAAGCAAGCACATAGCAGGAGTGGCAGAACCAAAAAAAAGAAACAAAAAGACTGAACAAAACTGAACTTTAAAGCTTGAGAAGATGATGAGCTAAATTAATGCAAATGCACAAGACAGAGGGAAGGAGAAGAAGAAGAAGAAGAGTTAAGGGTACCGAGTGGTGAAGGAGCTGCAGAGCTTGGGAGTTGGAGAGCGGCTTGAAAAGGAGAAAGGGTTCTCAGAAACCATCCCCATTCATTCGAATTCACACTCTAAAATGACCAGCAGCTGAATCTCAAACAGTGTTCTTGTGGATCATCATAATCATCACAATGACTCAGAGAATAATATGATCTTTTTCCTTCTTCTTTTTTTCCCTTTACGTAAATAACCTGTTGGTTTTGAGCAATTCACAATTGGAACCTCGCCTTCTTTTTATGGGGACAGAGACAGGCTCGCTGGTTACCTTTTGCTTTTGCTTCTCCATCATTCCTTTGTCTTGTATTGCGTTCTTCTTTGGTTCTTTTTTTATTTTATCTCTGAAGATAAACAGAAAAAGAAATGCTTTGTCTGATTTTGAGACTACATCTGCAGTGTCAGACAGACTCACTCACGCCATTCTGGCAAAGACAGAATAATATGAAACATGAATTAGGAAGAGAAAAAAAACACAAAAACATAAACTATTTGAATTTTGAAGTTGGGGCGTACGGACGCAACGCATTGCAAAACCTTTGCGTCCGTTATCCTATAGATTGTTGCATGGTTTTATTATTCATTGAATTTTAAAGATAAATTACATGAAAGTAAATTTGTTGACACTCTTATTTTTTTTCTTACACCACATCAGAATCCCGTTGATTTTATGAAATGTCTTTTTCTTCTTTTCTTTTCTTTCTTTTACTTATATTTATTATAAAATTACTTTATGAAATGTCTTTGTTAAATGAGAAAAGTAATAAAATTAGACGCAAAAAAAATTTCATGCTTAAAAAGGGTGATAATGTACTAGGCATGGACTGATGGGACACAAGTGACGCGGAACTCAATAAAGATGATATAATTGGAGAGAGAGAGAGAGAGAGAGAGAGAGAGATGTTGCAAGTACATGCTCCATCCTCTTTTTCTTCCAAATCAATTATTTGTTTATTATCAATGAAAGACTCAGATTAACTTCAAAGCATTTTCTTTTCTCTGCTCTGGTCCCTGTTGACCGCGTTATAAAGACCAAAGGTAACATGGTCTATTGACCAAACAAAGGTAACATGGTCTCCTTTTAATTTGATCAAGGTCCAATATGGCAGATCCATTACCCAATATGGCTTATCAGGCCCAATGCCTGGTTGGGCAATTGGAGCCGGATACAATTTACAAACCCATTAAAAGCCCTATTCCGAATACTGTTTTTATTTTTATTTATTTTTATATAATTACAATGGTAATATTCTTAACTACCCTAATGTATGAACTATGAAGGGGTTTTGAACACGGGTGCAAGGCGGAGGGGAGGCCATATTACCTCAACCGGCTGGCCTAAACCACTGCCACTATACCTAGTACTTATTTAAAGGAAAAGAACAAGAAAATAATGATATAAAGAAATGAAAGGAAGAAAAGAAAAAGGCCATAATTTGACAATTTTGTATTTTTAGCTCATAAAATGGCATTTATGTGATATACCGGGGGAGGCAGGGCATTAAGGGAAGATAAAAAGTTGTGTGCGCCATAGCCGATCGATATATCAGGTCAGAAATTTTGATAGCAAAGCAAGTAGCTTTGCCCTGTATAGCTTTCTAAAGGGCAATACCCAAGCCAACAGAGTCACAGTCACTCACATCACACAAGCCATAGCTTCAGCTCCACAGCAAAAACAACAAGGAAGATGCGTACGCTCACTCTCGTCGCTTCCTATCCTCTGTAAGTTCTTCTTATCCATCAGTCTTTATGGTTTCATTTCAACCCATTTCAGTTCATCAAACTATCTGTTGGGACATTTGGTAGTTTTCAACTTATAGGTTGATTTCAATATCAAGATACGACATTCGAATGAGCATTCTTAGTTTGAAAAGCGTTTAATTACAAAAAGAAAGCGTTTTGGAATCTGTTTAGAGTAACCATTTGGTTCTAGTTACTTGATGATGGTGGATTGAAGAAAATAATGTCCTTTTTCGTTTAATTTCGTGGCAGATGCCCAATTGTTTCATTTGAATTGTGTCGTCAAGCATCAAACAAGTTATTCTTTCCTTGCAATATAAGCGAGAAGCTTGCTAAAGGTATGCACACTTGCACATTGTCTGCATAGTGAGTGTTGAAGTTTAGTAATTCCTCATTATTAGGTGAACTATGGATGGAAAAGTTTTACCCTTTTTCTGTGTTTTTTGCAGCAAGCAGGGTGCATAAGACATATCAACTCAAGGCTGGATTTTGGGAATCCATTAAATCTGGGTAATTGGAGATACTCATTTTCACTGATCATACACTTACAAAATGACAGACATGCACACAAATCACACACTGAATGTGGAAGAATTTCTGTCGGGTATGTTAAATTAGAACGTTGCATTTGTTATGTTGCTGCAAAGAAGGATGCCTTGCTGAAGCGAGAAACACAATTTGAGTTTTAAAGAACTTATAGTTACGTAGTGCTTTAATGTTTAATTGATCAAATATGAAGGCATTGATTGGTTTGAGCACTTCATCAGTGAACTTGCTTAGAAAGAATGTTACTTTATGGATTAATGACACTTTTAAATGGCAATGTGCTTGTACCACTATGTCGTCTTTAAATTAATACTAATTGAAGTCTAGAAGAGCAAGAAATTAGATTTTATCACAGATACAGACAAAAAAGTATGGTCCTTAACTCACTTCTTATTGCAGTATTTTAAACAACAACACAACACAAGTAGTAGAACCCCCCTCAACGCTTCCAGAAGAGGAAGAAGAACCTTTGCCTCAAGAATTTGTTCTCATTGAAAAGACTGAACCAGATGGAACAGTTGAAGAAATAATATTTTCTTCTGGTGGAGATATTGATGTGTATGATCTTCAAGCCCTTTGTGATAAGGTAAATACAATGCCATTGCTACTTATTTTGCACATGCATCGAAAAGTTAATGCCTTTTGAATTCGCAATTGTGTCTAAGTCACTCTTCATAGGTCAGGAGTCCACTTATTGTGGATGTATCTTACCTGATTGACCTTTCAGTAAAGTTTGATATGTTATTCTTTTGCTAAATATGAAGTAGTGAATTTTGATAATGTTATCTTATACCCACTGGCTGAAGTTAAATAACTTTAATATAAATTTAATAGGTAGGCTGGCCTCGGAGGCCGCTGTCGAAACTAGCTGCAGCTTTGAAAAATAGCTACATGGTAGCCACGTTGCATTCAGTTCGGAAATCACCTGGATCAGGTACATAGTGGATACGGCATTGTTGCAGTATCCTTCTTTTTCACACAATTTGTATGACAATCTAATATCCATGCTTGTTACTACATCTAAAACTACTTGATGAACACTTAGTGTACTTGGAGAAGTTATTTGACAGAGGGGAATGACCAAAAGAAGTTAATTGGCATGGCTCGAGCTACATCAGATCATGCCTTCAATGCTACAATCTGGGATGTCCTTGTTGATCCTGGTTATCAGGTATGATGGTGCTTGAAGATTGTTTGTTGGACTTACGCACTAATTACATGACATGTTTTCTTGATTGTTTCTAATTATATCTTTATCATTCAGGGCCAAGGCCTCGGAAAGGCCCTTGTTGAAAAGCTTATAAGGGCTCTTCTGCAGAGGGACATCGGAAATATTTCACTGTTTGCAGATAGTCAAGGTAAAACAGCAGTTATTTATAGCATTTAGTCTATGTGCATCTGCACGTGCATGCATATGGGTTTGGTAGTCTGTTTCTTAAGTAATTATCAGTGTGGCAACATAAATATTTTGCCACCAATCCTCTATATCGGTGTTCCTTCCTATGACAAGTCTGGCTTTGGGTGTTGCCTGCTTTAGCATATTCAACTTGAGTTAAAAAAATTCATACTCATTGTCATACTCTGTTTTCTTACTTTGTCATTGCAGTTGTGGAGTTCTATCAAAATTTGGGTTTTGAACCTGACCCAGAGGGCATTAAAGGGATGTTTTGGTACCCAAAGTATTAGTCATCACTTAGAAAAAGTACAAGTATGTATGTGCTTTTATCATTGGTTTAGCGCTGCAATTTGTGTACATGACATGCGAACACTTACATTCTTGAGAGACCTGTTACAGGGAAAGTATGTCTGGAAGTGTAGGGTGTACTTTTAAGCACAATCTGTCTGGAAGAATTTCAGAATTCTAAAGTTGAAAGTAAATAAGGTGTGATTGGTTTGCCCTTTTAAACTAAGGTAATTGGATGCCTGGATGGCCAGTTTCAGAATGTCAAGTCAGTTTCTAAAGAAATTCAATATTTATGATTGCATTTTCACAAAATTATAGAAACAGATGCAAGGAAAATAGGTGATGCAGATGTGCTCTAAGAGAGATGTCAGATTTAAACTTCAAATTTCTATATATAGGTCATATTCCAGATGTGGTCCAAGAGCTATCTATAAATATAAAGTTCAGATGGTTGTCATGTATTAATGCACAATTTGGAGTCTTCATATCAACATGACTGACATTACAATACCAATTTTGTCATCCTTGAGGAAAAGACAATGCCAGCTTTCAAGATTTTTTTGGAGGGCGGCCGCCTCTGTGTGATTTAGTGAGTCCTTGTCAAGTAGAGATGTATTTCATTAATAAATTCTACAAAATGTCAAAATTAGTTTTGGAGACGCTACTGACACGTTTTGCCAATGAACTGGAAATACTAATAGGATGAATATTATAATGGAATTTGAAATTGACAACTTATAATGAATAAAAGCAGCAACTTATTATAATGAATAAAAGCAGCAAATTTGTACCTGCATTCGTACTTTGGCACGTCTTGCCAATGAACTCGAATCTTTTTGCTGATATAATTTTTTTATGGATTAAAATCCTTTGTGAAATAAAGATTTAGTAGCTACAGTTAATATTAGAAATCCAGTTAAATAGAAGTTCTAAACAAGTACACGAGTACGATATCAACTTAACTCTACCCAAAACCAATATGGTTTTCAATGTTTATGACCACTAACCAAGTATGTTCACTTAATTAACATAAATGTGATTTATGATTGATTGCTTATGAAAATGCTAAAAGCTTACTTAACAAAAATACTTTATACAGTCCCAAAACTAGCATAAAAATTGTCTTGTAACGGAAATATAGCACAATAATATAATGAAAGAAGAAAAAATTATCCCACATAATAATATGCTATTGGTGGAGTATGAGCCTCGCAATAAATTCTCCCTCCAAAACTAAATCACTGAAACAAAGATATGTTGGATTTGTGGTCCACCAGTAGAGCACTTAAAGAGAGGTTCGTGGAAATCCGCGCAAAGGATTTTGTAGTGGACTTTAGGTAACAGGTACAGAAAAGTCAACGTCTCTCGAAGCGAAAAACGTCATTGCCTTCACACTCACTTTCTCAAGGCGATAAAAAATTTGGAAAGAAACGCCGTATGTCATTAATCTTCACTTATCTCTTTCCACTAAAACTTAAAAAACATTAAACAAAAGAAAACAAAGACCGACCTTACTCAACAAACTATGACGATCGAAGACGCCATAATTAATGTTACAACTTATGTTAATGTTCATGATGACGACAATGATGTAATCTCAGGCCTTCTTTCTCTGCGCACAGACTTCACCATCCTTAGCCTTCCCATTGACTCGGCCGTGATGTTTGTGTTGGGAACTATGTGTGCTTCCTGAGCAGTATCTTCCTCTCACAACAAAGTCTCAAAGTCCACCACTTATAGTGTCAAGTATGATTTTGCTTTTGAAAATTGAGAGAAAACTTTCCAACTGTTTCCTTATATCTTTCTTTTGTGTTTTGTTGCATGTTCTAGTTTTACTTCTTATGACAAAGAAAGTCAAGATATTGAATTTAGTGTTTGCAAGTTTTATAGAAATTGCTCATTGGGTTGTTTCCATAGGGTGTTGGAATGCTGAGAATGAGAGTCTGTGGATGTGTCATTGCTCTGTGGTCTTCTTGCTTCGTCCTCCTTGCGGTTGCACAAGTTTTAATTCCTTCTGAAGGTGATTTTGCTGCACATATGCTATATTTCTTACTTATTATATCCAGCTTTAATTCAATGCAATTCAATCATTTCTATATGATTCTTACATGATTCAATTGAAAAGTATGAATTATGTTTTGTGCCCTTTTGCAGTCAATGCATTGAGAGCAGTTAAGAACAGGTTAAGTGATCCTAGGAAGCATCTCACGAACTGGAACAATGGGGATCCTTGTAAATCTCATTGGACTGGAGTTTTTTGTTTTAATACTGTTGGGGCTGATGGGTACTTGCACCTTGAGGAACTGTATGCATTCTTTTTTCATACCGCTCTTACCTTTTCCATTCCAGATTACGTTACCCGCACAGTGAGTGAATGTTTTGTTTCTTAATTATGATTTGATGCAGCCAACTGCTGAACATGAATCTCTCAGGAAGTTTAGCACCTGAGCTTGGCCAACTATCTCACCTTCTAATATTGTGAGTCTGGCCTCTCAAAAATTGATCTGTGATTCCACTTTTTTGGAGGTTTTTTCTTCCTGATTATCCTTTGAATTGTTTTCTAATGTTTTGTATTTCGTTTTCTTCTCTTCCGGAAGAGATTTCATGTGGAATGAATTAAGTGGCACTATACCAAAGGAGATAGGAAACATGACATCCTTGAAACTCTTGTAAGTTGAGTTCAACCAATCTATAGTTCTGGGTACACTTGTTTTTGGAATATCAACATAATTTTCTGTTTTACAGTACACAATTTTCATAAAAAATTTTGTGATGCATTTGTATGCAGGCTCTTGAGTGGAAACAAATTATCCGGTTCCTTACCTGATGAGCTCGGTTACCTTTCAAAATTAAATAGGCTACAAGTTGACCAAAACTATATGTCAGGTCCAATACCAAAATCATTTGTTAACTTGGTCAATGTAAAACATCTGTAAGTACATGTTCAAGCTAAATGCTACTTGAAGTTGGCTAGCATTTTATATTTCTCATGTTTGACAGCTGCATGTACATTAATTGCTTTGCAGCCACATGAACAACAACTCCTTCAGTGGTCAAATTCCGTCTGAGCTTTCTAAAGTACCCACTCTTCTTCATTTGTGAGTTCTTAAAGCGTTATTTCCTTGTGTTTTTGGGAAATTGTTCTGTATTGATACTTGTTGACTGATTCCTGATGGTGTATACTTGATGCAAACTTTTACAGGCTTTTTGATAATAATAACTTATCTGGATATCTTCCACCAGAATTATCCAACTTACCAAACTTGCGCATAATGTACGTCCTAATTCAACACTGTCTGGATTTTTAGTTTGGAGTAACTTGTTTCCTTTTGTGTGATCTCAGTAGGTAATCTGTTTTTTCTTGACGAGATTTTCTTCTTGGTTGATGGAAATTATTGTTTTCTCTTCCATTTGCAGTCAATTTGATAACAACAACTTCATGGGTAATGAGATTCCAGCTTCTTATGGAAACCTTTCCCAATTGGCAAAAATGTAAGTTGTAGTATTCGTATCTTTCTCTTGTTGAATCGATGGTTCATGTTTGTACTGCTTTACATTAGGACTATAAGCAAGTTGCATTAATTTGGTGATCAAGGTTATATGCAAGGTAATTCCAATAGGAATTTTAAAATTTCACTGATATCCAAATGACCTCTGAAATCCAGTATTTCCACTTCTTGAGATGTTTTAAGTGCTTTCATTTTGTGTTTATTACATGTTGCATAAATTTGCTTGAAAGGGTTGCTAATAGTTTTTCTTCTTCCTCTTTCTGATTTGGCAGAAGTCTTAGGAATTGTAGCTTGCAGGGAGAAATTCCTGATTTTAGCAGGATACCTAGCCTTAGTTATCTGTAAGTATTAAGATGGCTCAACAACCTTGAATTAATGGACACTATAATGCATTTATTTACTCTTCTATTTATACCTCTATTATCTAACCTTTTACTGGGTTCATTTCACAGAGATCTAAGCTGGAATCGACTGAGTGGATCCATACCTTCACATAGACTATCTCACAATATGACAACAATGTATGCAAATGGCCCGAGTAAACTTGTAACTTGTCTGTCCAAAAATAAAACTTGTAACTTGTTCTATTTACACTTCTTGCTGCATCAGCATGTTAACTTTAAATGAATGTTACACAAAAAAATTATTACATATCACCGTCTGTGTTTAATCTGAGTAATTTATAAACTTTTCCCGTTTAATTTCGTTATTTTTTGCAGCGATCTGTCAGATAACCAGCTTAATGGATCTATTCCTGAGAGTTTCTCTGATCTTCCTTCACTTCAGAAATTGTGAGAATCCCCTAACTTCCCTAAATCTGCATTTCGTATAATATTGCACTTCTATGCAGACTGGATCTGATTTCTGTAATGACTTGTATTACAGGTCACTCGAGAACAATTTGTTGACTGGTTCTGTCCCCGCTATATGGTGGAAAATATCTTTTAGTACAAAAGCGAGACTTAAACTGTAAATTCCTTTACCAAAAAAGTAGCATTAACATTTAATGTTTGAGGGCCTTAATGATTTAGTGTAAATTTTTAGATTGAGCTTATTTAGAAGTTTGATGAATTTTGCAGTGATCTCCGGAACAATTCACTGTCGAATATATCGGGAGAGCTAAATCCTCCAGCAAATGTCACCTTGAGGTATGTTTCCAATGCAATGGCTTCAATCAGATCCCTATTTTCAGAGTTGTTTCTTATATATTGTTCTGGATTTATTAGAGAAGATAGAACAAAAAAGAACTCTGCATTGTTAAGGATGTTATTATAGCTGGACATCTTATTTTTCTCAGTGCAGTTAAAAATGGAGACTTTTACAGATACACAAATTGATTAAATAGTTTCATGGAAATGAGGAAATGCACAAAATAATTGCATGCAAATTAAGAGTGGCATGAATGGTACAATTTCAATTAGGAGAGACATGTTACCAAATTTTAAAAAGCAACACACATTGTTCTATAGTTGTATTCTCAACACAGGTGGATATAGCTAGGATTCCTTGGAGCATTTTTCTTTTCTCGTCTTTCATTTCCCATATCCAATGGCATATGTTGGGAATTTTATGCTTCCTTTCATGTTATGGAGTGGTTCCCTTGCCCATAAATTATGTCTTGTATTTAAAATTATTAGCAAAAGTATACCTTGTTTTACTTCTAGAGCTTCAAATTCTCACTTTAGCAGCTTTTCTCAGGCTTGAAGGAAATCCTATTTGCAAGAATGCAAGCATACAAAATGTAGGCCAGTTCTGTCGATCTGAAGCTGGAGGAGATGGAATCCCTGATAGTTCAACAAATTCAACTCAAACAATGACCTGCCCTAGTCAAGCATGCCCAACAGATAATTTCTACGAATATGTCCCATCTTCCCCGGTGCCTTGCTTTTGTGCATCACCTATAATAGTTGAATATCGTCTGAAAAGCCCTAGTTTTTCTTATTTTCCTCCATATATTCAGAAGTTTGAAATGTACTTCACTAGATCTCTCGACTTGAGCCTTTATCAATTATCAATTGATTCAATTTTCTGGCAAGAAGGACCTCGTCTACAGATGCATTTGAAGCTTTTCCCTATGTTCATTAATCCCCACTCAAATACATTCAACTTTAGTGAGGTTCATCGAATTAGAGGAATTTTAACATCGTGGGAACTTCCTCCAACTGATTTCTTTGGACCTTATGAGCTTCTCAACTTCACTCTGCTGGGACCTTATTCAAATAGTATGTACTTTAGCCTGGACATCTTCATTTCAAGTCATTTTGGTCTAATTTATGAAATTATGCTGCATTTTTCTATTTGCTCATCTACCAGCACCAGCCTATGAGTATATTGGTCAATGTTCCTCCTGCATGTCATAACTCTTCTGCTTCTTAATTTTATTTTAGAATCAGGTTTAGTGCAGGTTTTTTGTTCTTAATTTCATTCTGCATCGTGGTAACTTCACTTATATTGTTGTTATAGTGATCATTGGGCCACGAAGGATGGGCATTAGGAAGGGAATTTTGGCGGCTATTATAACAGGGGCAGTTGCATCGTTTGTCATTCTTTCTGCAACTGTCATGCTTCTGATCACAAGATGCTCGAGACACCGGGACAGACCACCTTCTAGGAGACATTCATGTAAGTCCTGAATACTTGGAGATACTATCAGGTTGATTATCCATTTATCATCCTAGAAAGTGGTATAAGTTCTTATCACTCTTTGCAGCCTCAAAGATTACAATGAAAATTGATGGCGTAAAGGCGTTCACTTTCAAAGAAATGACACTAGCTACCAGGAATTTTGATAGTTCAACTCAACTTGGACGAGGAGGTTATGGGAAAGTTTACAGAGGTATTTTATCTGATGACACAATTGTAGCCATAAAGCGTGCGGAAGAAGGATCCTTGCAGGGTGAAAAAGAATTCTTGACCGAGATAGAACTGTTATCGAGATTACATCACCGAAACTTGGTCTCTTTGGTGGGATATTGTGATGAAGAAGGGGAGCAGGTATGAGGTTTGCAGTCTTGGGAAATTAGTCATTGCTTCCAAGTTGCAACTGGTTTTTTAGTGCAGATGCTGGTTGAGTGCTTCAATGTATTAGAATCAAATGAATGTAAATATCATTAATCAAATTATGTTCTTGGTGCTTGTGCAGATGCTGGTTTATGAGTTCATGCCCAATGGTACCTTAAGGGACTGGCTTTGTGGTATGAAATTTCCAACATTCCCAGTTTCTTAAATGGCTCCTTCTATTCATCCATGCCTCTTTGGTTATTTCCATTGTTCTTCTCATCATTCCCCATTTTGGGATAAGATTTCTTTCTGCAGCTTGAGTTTGATCTAGCTAATTCTGCATTGAAATTTCTTCTTAAGTTCTGTACTTTCTGTGATATGACAGTTAAGGCCAAAGGAAGCCTGAGCTTTGGTATGAGGTTACAGATTGCATTGGGTTCAGCTAAAGGCATTCTTTATCTCCATAATGAGGCAAATCCTCCCATATTCCACCGAGACATTAAAGCCACCAACATACTTCTGGACTCCAACCTTATGGCTAAAGTAGCCGATTTCGGACTCTCACGGCTTGCTCCTCTACAGGATGATGAAGGGACCGGACCTTCATATGTATCTACAGCTGTGAGAGGAACACCGGTATGTTTAGATTCTGCAAAGCTTGAAATGAATCAAGAATAATATAATATCTGCTACTTTCAAATCCGTTGTGAGAAATTGAGAACCAAGAAGTATGCTTTGTTCCATAACTCTTTTGTTTTGGAACCAATCATACGTGCAGGGTTACCTGGATCCAGAGTACTTTTTGACGAGTAAGTTGACAGACAAAAGCGATGTCTATAGCCTTGGGATTGTGTTTCTGGAGCTCTTGACTAGTGTGCTGCCAATATCACATGGCAAAAACATTGTTCGTGAGGTAACACATTAAAACACCACTGCTCTTTCTGTGATCCATCTGCATATACCAAAAAAATAAAATTCATGAAAAAATATATATATATTTATTTGTCAGGTGAATCTAGCTCATCAGGCCGGGTTGATGTTCTCCATTATAGACAGCAGAATGGGATCCTATCCGTCGGAATGTGTAGAGAGGTTCCTAGCTTTGGCCCTTAGATGTTGTTATGAGAAGCAAGATAAGCGGCCAGCAATGCTGGAAGTGGTGAGGGAGCTTGAAAACATAATCAAAATCATGCCGGCAGCTGACACCATATTTTCACCGTCTGCTGCCAAATACAGTGACCAATCACCAACTTCATCATCCTACTTGACTAGAGACACATCCTATGTGTCCTCCAGTGTTATAGGAAGTGATCTTTCCAGTGGTGTTGTCCCAACCATCGCGCCTCGATGATGAAAATGTGAGTAATAATGAGTAGTGTAGTGTATGTACATAAGTTAGCATTTGAGATGTTGTAGTGTAACAAAAGAATGATGGTCATTTTACTGCGTACTGAATTTTGAGTTGTTAGTTGTTACTAACAGTAACTGAGGCAAAACTGCACTCTCTTCTTCATTTTTTCTCAGTTCTGGTTAGCGAATTGGACTGAACCAAATTGAACCGGGTGCAAAAAATCCTTAATATTTCTGATTGAAAAAAAAGTTCCCAAAATCTCTATTCTGTATAAAGTGCACACAACAATTTTCCTTCACATCAATGCAATAGTGACGGCATAAGTCATTTTCTTTTTTTAATTTCTTCAATTAACCCTTCTCTTATTTTTATTTATTTTTAATTTTTTGTTAGAGTCGTTGGTTTTAGACAAAAACAACGTGCTGCCGAGCGCTGACCCACAATATTAAATTAAATCCCATCAAATTTTTTTTTTTTCTAATAAAATCAAGGGAAATTTGCATAAATTCTACATGAACTTTTAAGTATGTGCGCTATTACTACCTGAACTTTTAATTTTAATTTTTAACCACCTGAATTTTGTAGAGTGTTGCAATCCACCACCTATGTCTAACTCCGTTAAAATTTCCGTTAAATGTAAGAGCATTTTCCTTTATCACTATAATTAAAAATAATTATTGTTGAACCAAAAAAATTCCCAAAAAAAATAATATAAAAAATTTACTTGGGTTGTGTTTGTCTAAGCCCACGTCCAGCGACCCTTTATCTAATATAGATGATAAGTGTTTCAAAGAAACAAAAGAAAAAGCAAGTAAATCCAACTATCCCATATGCTTTTCAAATTTCAAAGCCAGAGGATAAAATAATTCAAAAGTGGGTTGATCCCACGTGCAAGTCCCCTCATTTTGCACCCTGAAAATAAGTTTGGGTATTACACCCTAGAAATAAAGTCTGGGTGTTTCACCCTCAATCAAGGCTTCGGGTTTTACACCCCAAAAAAATATTCGATACAAAATCCATCATGGGCGTGTAACCCTCAATCAAATACGCTGTGATATATCCATTTTGAACATAAAGCTCATTCACTGAGTTCTCTAGATGACAGATCCAATCTGGTTACAAAACCCACAAACAAAACCATGGGGGGGGGGGGGGTGGTGGGGGGTGTTTAATTTCACAGCAAATAAAAATGGGTTCTACCTTTGCCT